>NC_092711.1:0-12500 GCF_047496885.1 Scyliorhinus torazame | reverse complement strand
CACTCACACACACTCTCGCTCACACACACACTCTCACTCACACACTCTCATTGACTCACACACACACTCACTCACTCACACACACACATGCACTCTCACACTCTCTCGCACACACACATACACACACACTCTCACACACATGCACATGCACTCTCACACTCACACACACACATTCACACATACACTTTCACACTCACACTGTCACACACTGTCAACGCACACACCCTCACACACATATACAGACACTGAAACAAACTCATACACACACCCAAACAGACTCACACACACACTCCCTCACAAACACACACTCACACAAATACATACAGACACCCACACACATAGAAACACATAAACTCACACACACACATTCACACATACAGACACACATACATGCCCACACAAACATGCAGACACACACTCATTCATACACACACTCATACTGACACAGATACCAAACACACACTCACACACAGACACACATACAGACACACACAGGGACAAACATACTCCGCATTGTGCAGGGACCCATCCTGTGGTTTCCTTTTCCCCCTTTACTTTTTCGATTATCATTTTGATCCCTGGGTGTTTAATGTTTCGAAGTGGAGCAGGGGGAATGGGGAACTTCAAAGTTACAACATAAAACACCGTGCTCGCTTTGGACAACAGAACTCAGACTTTATGGCACCCCAGTGATCGGTGGGACTCGCTTCAATTGGTTGTCTGGTGCCCGACGAATTGGCCAAAAGGCCGCATCCTGCCCGGCGACAGGCGGTGGTTGGGTCCTGCCCGAGTGCGATGAGTTTTCAGGGAGCCAGTGGGAAGGCCGTTGGAGGCCTGGCCACTGAGAGACAAGGACCCGCTCTCCCTCTCACTCTCGCTCGCTCGCGTTTTCTCTAGAAAAGCTGGATAGCTGCTACGTTTCCGAAACAGCGGAGACCTGAACGAAAACCATTACAGACTGGCAACAGGAATCTCGAACTGGAGGCCCAAAGTGACGGAAGGGGAGCCGGAAACAACCGTCATGAAATGGGGACTCTTAATCTTTTACTTCCACTCATTTGTTTTTCACCCCTCTTCTCCTCTCTGTGTTTGTCTGTGTGTGTTTGTGTGTGTGTGTTTGTGTGTGTGTGTTTGTGTGTGTGTGTTTGTGTGTGTGTGTTTGTGTGTGTGTGTTTGTGTGTGTGTGTTTGTGTGTGTGTCGAGGGTGAGATGAGTTTAAATGGTCGGGGGGGGGTTAGGAATTGGATCATAGTTAACCCGTTGCATTTGCTGAATATTGACCTCTGGGTGGCGCCATGTAGGGAGGGGGTGCGCCCTAGGTCGCCTCCTCCCCAGCGTACTTGTTTTTTGGGGGGCCCTTTTTGCCCAGTTCCAGGGGTGCTTTGGTGGACAGATTCTCCCCGACTGCAGGTATAAGGAGCCTATTTCTGTGAAACGTCCAGGGGCGTGGGGGCGAGAAGATGGACTCCGAGGCGTCGCGCCGTTCTTGGAGGCGAAACCTCAGAGTCGTGGGATTTGGCGGAGGACGCGGAGGGCTCGAACCCCGCTGCGTCTCCGGCGCGGATGTTCGGGGAGATGACGGGGCGTGGGGGGGGGGGGACCTCCTCCAGAGCTGGACAGGGCCCATTGAACACTCCGGCGGAGGCCTCGGTAGAGTGAACCGCCAGGAGGGAAGTGATCCTTGGATTTGATAGCTTCCAGGGGAAGGAGCGGGGTCCTGAAGTGGGCCAGGCAGCACCGGGATTCGGGGTGGGAAGGGGAAGCTTGTTACCCTTGGGATGGGATGACAGACACAGACACACAGACACAGATACACACACACACAGACACAGATACACACACACACAGACACAGATACACACACACACACACACACACACACAGAGGCACAGATACACACACACACACACAGACACAGATACACACACACACACACAGGCACAGATACACACAGACACAGATACACACACACACACACAGACACAGATACACACACACACACACAGACACAGATACACACACACACACACACAGATACACACACACACAGACACAGATACACACAGACACAGACACACAGACACACACACACACACACAGACACAGATACACACACACACACAGACACAGATACACACACACACACAGACACACACACACACAGACACAGATACACACACACACACACACACACATACAGACACACACACAGACAAAAACACACATAGACACAGCTACAGACAAACAAACATACAGATACACATAGACCAACATGCACACATACAGGCACATGCAGACAAACACACGCACGCAGGCAAAAAGACAACAGACAAACACACACACAGACTGACACATACACAGACACATACGTACAGAAACACACACAAACACATACAGTCACACACATAGGTAAGGTCACACGCAAACACACACAGGCACAGACAGACAAACAAGCGCACATACAAACACAGGCACATACAGACGCACACCTACAGACAAACACATGCACAGGCAAACACAGCCAACTAGAGACGAACACACTCACATACAGACACACAAACACACTTACATATAGACACACACATACGGAGACACACACACGGAGACACACACAGGGAGACACACACGGAGACACACACACGGAGACACACACACGGAGACACACACAGGGAGACACACACGGAGACACACACATGGAGACACACACACAGGGAGACACACACACGGAGACACACACACGGAGACACACACACGGAGACACACACAGGGACACACACACAGGGACACACGGAGACACACACACGGAGACACACACGGAGACACACACACAGGGACACACACACGGAGACACACACACGGAGACACACACACGGAGACACACACGGAGACACACACGGAGACACACACAGGGAGACACACACACGGAGACACACACGGAGACACACACATGGAGACACACACACAGGGGCACACACACAGAGACACACACACAGAGACACACACACAGGGAGACACACACAGGGACACACACACGGAGACACATACCCGGAGACACACACACGGAGACACACACACGGAGACACATACACCCGGAGACACACACCTGGAGACACACACCTGGAGACACACACACGGAGACACACACATGGAGATACACATGGAGACACACACACGGAGACACACACACGGAGACACACACATGGAGACACACACATGGAGACACACACCTGGAGACACACACACGGAGACACACACACGGAGACACACACACGGAGACACACACATGGAGACACACACACGGAGACACACACATGGAGACACACATGGAGACACACACCTGGAGACACACACACACGGAGACACACACACGGAAACACACACAGGGACACACACACGGAGACACACACATGGAGACACACACGGAGACACACACACAGGGACGCACACACGGAGACACACACATGGACACACACATGGAGACACACACACGGAGACACACACACGGAGACACACATGGAGACACACACACGGAGACACACACACGGAGACACACACAGGGAGACACACACGGAGACACACACATGGAGACACACACACAGGGAGACACACACACGGAGACACACACACGGAGACACACACACGGAGACACACACACAGGGACACACACACGGAGACACACACAGGGACACACACGCGGAGACACACACAGGGACACACACACGGAGACACACACAGGGACACACGGAGACATACACATGGAGACACACACGGAGACACACACACAGGGACACACACACGGAGACACACACACGGAGACACACACACATAGAGACACACAGAGACACACACACAGGGACACACACACGGAGACACACACACAGAGACACACACACGGAGACACACACGGAGACACACACGGAGACACACACAGGGAGACACACACACGGAGACACACACGGAGACACACACATGGAGACACACACACAGGGACACACACACAGAGACACACACACAGAGACACACACAGGGACACACACACGGAGACACATACCCGGAGACACACACACGGAGACACACACACGGAGACACATACACCCGGAGACACATACACCCGGAGACACACACCTGGAGACACACACCTGGAGACACACACACGGAGACACACACATGGAGATACACATGGAGACACACACACGGAGACACACACATGGAGACACACACCTGGAGACACACACCTGGAGACACACACCTGGAGACACACACACGGAGACACACACATGGAGATACACATGGAGACACACACACGGAGACACACACATGGAGACACACACATGGAGACACACATCTGGAGACACACACATGGAGACACACACACGGAGACACACACATGGAGACACACACACGGAGACACACACATGGAGACACACATGGAGACACACACCTGGAGACACACACACACGGAAACACACACACGGAAACACACACATGGACACACACACGGAGACACACACACGGTGACACACACGGAGACACACACACAGGGACGCACACACGGAGACACACACATGGACACACACATGGAGACAAACACACAGAGACACACACACAGACACACACACACAGGGACACACACATGGAGACACACACAGGGACACACACACGGAGACACACACACACAGACACACACATGGAGACACACACACACGGAGGCACACACACCCGGAGACACACACATGGAGACACACATGGAGACACACACATGGAGACACACACACCTGGAGACACACCTGGAGACACACACCTGGAGACACACACACGGAGACACACACCTTGGGACACACACACGGAGACACACACATGGCGATACACACATGGAGACACACACGGAGACACACACCTGGAGACACACACATAGAGATACACATGGAGACACACACCCAGGGACACACACACGGAGACACACATGGAGACACACACCTGGAGACACACACACACGGAGGCACACACACGGAGACACACACATGGAGACACAGACGGAGACACACACACGGAAACATACACAGGGACGCACACACGGAGACACACACAGGGGCACACACACGGAGACACACACCTGGAGACACACACCTGGAGACACACACACGAAGACACACACATGGAGACACACACATGGACACACACACGGAGACACACACACGGAGACACACACATGGAGACTCACCCATGGACACACACACGGAGACACACACACGGAGACACACATGGAGACACACACATGGACACACACACGGAGAGACACACACGGAGACACACACGGAGACACACACATGGACACACACATGGAGACACACACATGGACACACACACGGAGACACACACACAGAGACACACACACGGAGACACACACAGGGACGCACACACGGAGACACACACATATGCAGACACACACACACGGAGACACACACACGGAGACACACACACGGAGACACATGCAGGGACGCACACACGGAGACACACACACATGGAGACACACACAGGGACACACACACGGAGACACACACATGGAGACACACACGGAGACACACACACGGAGACACACACACGGAGACACACACATGGAGACACACATGGAGACACACTTGGAGGCACACACACACGGAGACACACATACGGAGACGCACACAGGGACGCACACACGGCGACACACACATATGCAGACACACACACACGGAGACACACACACGGAGACACACACAGGGACGCACACACGGAGACACACACACATGGAGACACACACAGGGACACACACACATGGAGACACACACGGAGCCACACACACGGAGACACACACAGAGACACACACAGCGACACACACAGAGACACACACACGGAGACACACACATGGAGACACATGTGGAGACACACACCTGGAGACACACACACACGGAGACACACACCGGAGACACACATGGAGACACACATGGAGACGCACATGGAGACACACACCTGGGGCCACACACACACGGACACACACACACGGAGACACACACGGAGACACACATGTAGACACACACACGGAGACACACATGGAGACACACATGGAGACACACACACCTGGTGACACACACACACGGAGACACACACACGGACACACACACGGAGACACACACACGGAGACACACACGGAGACACACACATGGACACACACATGGAGACACACATATGGACACACACACGGAGACACACACACAGAGACACACACACATGGAGACACACACAGGGACACACACACGGAGACACACACGTGGAGACACACACCGAGACACACACACGGAGACACACACGGAGACACACACATGGACACACACATGGAGACACACACATGGACACACACATGGTGACACACACATGGAGACACACATGGAGACACACTTGGAGGCACACACACACGGAGACACACACACGGAGACGCACACAGGGACGCACACACGGAGACACACACATATGCAGACACACACACACGGAGACACACACACGGAGACACACACACGGAGACACACACAGGGACGCACACACGGAGACACACACACATGGAGACACACACAGGGACACACACACGGAGACACACACAGAGACACACACAGAGACACACACACGGAGACACACACATGGAGACACACGTGGAGACACACACCTGGAGACACACACACACGGAGACACACACCGGAGACACACATGGAGACACACATGGAGACACACACACGGAGACGCACATGGAGACACACACCTGGAGACACACACACACGGAGACACACACACGGAGACACACACGGAGACACACATTGAGACACACACACGGAGACACACATGGAGACACACATGGAGACACACACACCTGGTGACACACACACACGGAGACACACACACACGGAGACACACACACGGAGACACACACACGGAGACACACACGGAGACACACACACGGAGACACACACGGAGACACACACATGGACACACACATGTAGACACACACATGGACACACACACGGAGACACACACACACAGACACACACATGGAGACACACATGGAGACACACTTGGAGGCACACACACACGGAGACACACACACGGAGACACACACAGGGACGCACACAGGGAGACACACACATATGCAGACACACACACACGGAGACACACACACGGAGACACACACAGGGACGCACACACATGGAGACACATACAGGGACACACACACGGAGACACACACATGGAGACACACACGGAGACACACACACGGAGACACACACACGGAGACACACACATGGACACACACATGGACACACACATGGAGACACACACACGGAGACACACACCTGGAGACACACACACGGAGACACACACCTGGAGACACACACACAGAGACACACACACAGGGACACACACACGGAGACACACACCTGGAGACACACACACACACAGACACACACACGGAGACACACACGTGGACACACACACGGAGACACACACATGGACACACACACGGAGACACACACGGAGACACACACCTGGAGACACACACATGGAGACACACACACACACGGAGACACACACATGGAGACACACACATGGACACACACACGGTGACACACACCCGGACACACACACGGAGACACACACACGGAGACACATACGGAGACACACACCTGGAGACACACACACACACGGAGACACACACATGGAGACACACACATGGACACACACACAAAGACACACACACACAGAGACACACACACACGGAGACACACACACGGAGACACACACATGGAGACACATACGGAGACACACACCTGGAGACACACACACACACGGAGACACACACATGGAGACACACACATGGACACACACACGGAGACACACACCTGGAGACACACACACGGAGACACACACCTGGAGACACACATGGAGACACACACGGAGACACACACCTGGACACACACACACACATGGAGACACACACATGGACACACACACGGAGACACACACCTGGACACACACACGGAGGCACACACACGGTGACACACACGGAGACACACACACAGGGACGCACACACGGAGACACACACATGGACACACACATGGAGACAAACACACAGAGACACACACACAGACACACACACACAGGGACACACACATGGAGACACACACAGGGACACACACACGGAGACACACACACACAGACACACACATGGAGACACACACACACGGAGGCACACACACCCGGAGACACACACATGGAGACACACATGGAGACACACACATGGAGACACACACACCTGGAGACACACCTGGAGACACACACCTGGAGACACACACACGGAGACACACACCTTGGGACACACACACGGAGACACACACATGGCGATACACACATGGAGACACACACGGAGACACACACCTGGAGACACACACATAGAGATACACATGGAGACACACACCCAGGGACACACACACGGAGACACACATGGAGACACACACCTGGAGACACACACACACGGAGACACACACATGGAGACACAGACGGAGACACACACACGGAAACATACACAGGGACGCACACACGGAGACACACACAGGGGCACACACACGGAGACACACACCTGGAGACACACACCTGGAGACACACACACGAAGACACACACATGGAGACACACACATGGACACACACACGGAGACACACACACGGAGACACACACATGGAGACTCACCCATGGACACACACACGGAGACACACACACGGAGACACACATGGAGACACACACATGGACACACACACGGAGAGACACACACGGAGACACACACGGAGACACACACATGGACACACACATGGAGACACACACATGGACACACACACGGAGACACACACACAGAGACACACACACGGAGACACACACAGGGACGCACACACGGAGACACACACATATGCAGACACACACACACGGAGACACACACACGGAGACACACACACGGAGACACACGCAGGGACGCACACACGGAGACACACACACATGGAGACACACACAGGGACACACACACGGAGACACACACATGGAGACACACACGGAGACACACACACGGAGACACACACACGGAGACACACACATGGAGACACACATGGAGACACACTTGGAGGCACACACACACGGAGACACACATACGGAGACGCACACAGGGACGCACACACGGCGACACACACATATGCAGACACACACACACGGAGACACACACACGGAGACACACACAGGGACGCACACACGGAGACACACACACATGGAGACACACACAGGGACACACACACATGGAGACACACACGGAGCCACACACACGGAGACACACACAGAGACACACACAGCGACACACACAGAGACACACACACGGAGACACACACATGGAGACACATGTGGAGACACACACCTGGAGACACACACACACGGAGACACACACCGGAGACACACATGGAGACACACATGGAGACGCACATGGAGACACACACCTGGGGCCACACACACACGGACACACACACACGGAGACACACACGGAGACACACATGGAGACACACACACGGAGACACACATGGAGACACACATGGAGACACACACACCTGGTGACACACACACACGGAGACACACACACGGACACACACACGGAGACACACACACGGAGACACACACGGAGACACACACATGGACACACACATGGAGACACACATATGGACACACACACGGAGACACACACACAGAGACACACACACATGGAGACACACACAGGGACACACACACGGAGACACACACGTGGAGACACACACCGAGACACACACACGGAGACACACACGGAGACACACACATGGACACACACATGGAGACACACACATGGACACACACATGGTGACACACACATGGAGACACACATGGAGACACACTTGGAGGCACACACACACGGAGACACACACACGGAGACGCACACAGGGACGCACACACGGAGACACACACATATGCAGACACACACACACGGAGACACACACACGGAGACACACACACGGAGACACACACAGGGACGCACACACGGAGACACACACACATGGAGACACACACAGGGACACACACACGGAGACACACACAGAGACACACACAGAGACACACACACGGAGACACACACATGGAGACACACGTGGAGACACACACCTGGAGACACACACACACGGAGACACACACCGGAGACACACATGGAGACACACATGGAGACACACACACGGAGACGCACATGGAGACACACACCTGGAGACACACACACACGGAGACACACACACGGAGACACACACGGAGACACACATTGAGACACACACACGGAGACACACATGGAGACACACATGGAGACACACACACACGGAGACACACACACACGGAGACACACACACGGAGACACACACACGGAGACACACACGGAGACACACACACGGAGACACACACGGAGACACACACATGGACACACACATGTAGACACACACATGGACACACACACGGAGACACACACACACAGACACACACATGGAGACACACATGGAGACACACTTGGAGGCACACACACACGGAGACACACACACGGAGACACACACAGGGACGCACACAGGGAGACACACACATATGCAGACACACACACACGGAGACACACACACGGAGACACACACAGGGACGCACACACATGGAGACACATACAGGGACACACACACGGAGACACACACATGGAGACACACACGGAGACACACACACGGAGACACACACACGGAGACACACACATGGACACACACATGGACACACACATGGAGACACACACACGGAGACACACACCTGGAGACACACACACGGAGACACACACCTGGAGACACACACACAGAGACACACACACAGGGACACACACACGGAGACACACACCTGGAGACACACACACACACAGACACACACACGGAGACACACACGTGGACACACACACGGAGACACACACATGGACACACACACGGAGACACACACGGAGACACACACCTGGAGACACACACATGGAGACACACACACACACGGAGACACACACATGGAGACACACACATGGACACACACACGGTGACACACACCCGGACACACACACGGAGACACACACACGGAGACACATACGGAGACACACACCTGGAGACACACACACACACGGAGACACACACATGGAGACACACACATGGACACACACACAAAGACACACACACACAGAGACACACACACACGGAGACACACACACGGAGACACACACATGGAGACACATACGGAGACACACACCTGGAGACACACACACACACGGAGACACACACATGGAGACACACACATGGACACACACACGGAGACACACACCTGGAGACACACACACGGAGACACACACCTGGAGACACACATGGAGACACACACGGAGACACACACCTGGACACACACACACACATGGAGACACACACATGGACACACACACGGAGACACACACCTGGACACACACACGGAGGCACACACACGGAGACACACACATGGAGACACACAGACAGGCTGACAGGCAGAGAGTGAGAGAGAAAGAGAGAGACACAGAGAGAGGAGTAAAATGCCCAGACATTAGGCTGTCACCCGATTTTCAGCCACTGCATGACAGACTCAGGGTCCCAGACAGGGAGCTGAAGGTTGCTCACAGCCACATTGATCGAGGTGTGTTGCGTTCACCTCATTACTGAACACGGGCAGCGTTTAACGAATGTAACCCTTTTGCAGTGGGTTGCAGGGGTTTGGGGATGGAGTGTGTTCATGGTTGTATTGTAATTCACCAACTGACCACTAGGAGTCTCACTTGTATATAATTGAATGTTAGAGTTAGGTGACCTCAGACTGGCTGGAGGGAGCTGGGAGAGAGGTTGCTTGTGCACGTTAATGCTGTTATTCATCTGTTGTTTTGTATATAATTTACCCACAGTTAATGTTAATAAATCGTTTGTAGCTTTAGCTACAAGTGTTCTTGTAATATAAATCAGACCATCCGACAAGAATATTATTGTGGGAGGGGTATTATTGTACCTCAGTCAGACTAGCATGATCCTGAACGGCCCTGAGTGGCAACAATTCCTCCTCCTAATCCCGGTATCGTTCCTCGAGGAGGATGTAATAACCCCCACATGACCCCAGGGGGGGGACACCCCCATTGATCTCACTACGGACCCGTGGAATACAAGCCCCACCCCTCCCACTAGCGACAATCCAGCTGCAGCTCGTCGGAATTGCCTCATCAATGCCGGCCCAGAGTGGGACCGCTGGACGTGAGTCACGTTTGGGACCCTGGAGCCGTGAGCCACTATTCGGCCCATCGCGGCCATGCCAGCCCTTTGAAAGAACCACGCAGTGGTTAGCACTGCGGCCTCACGGCGCCGAGGT
>NC_092710.1:376246155-376271288 GCF_047496885.1 Scyliorhinus torazame | reverse complement strand
CACCGCGTGACGCTGGAGTTTGGGGAGACACCGCGTGACGCTGGAGTTTGGGGAGACACCGTGTGACGCTGGAGTTTGGGGAGACACCGCGTGACGCTGGAGTTTGGGGAGACACCGCGTGACGCTGGAGTTTGGGGAGACACCGCGTGACGCTGGAGTTTGGGGAGACACCGCGTGACGCTGGAGTTTGGGGAGACACCGCGTGACGCTGGAGTTTGGGGAGACACCGCGTGACGCTGGAGTTTGGGGAGACACCGCGTGACGCTGGAGTTTGGGGAGACACCGCGTGACGCTGGAGTTTGGGGAGACACCGCGTGACGCTGGAGTTTGGGGAGACACCGCGTGACGCTGGAGTTTGGGGAGACACCGCGTGACGCTGGAGTTTGGGGAGACACCGCGTGACGCTGGAGTTTGGGGAGACACCGCGTGACGCTGGAGTTTGGGGAGACACCGCGTGACGCTGGAGTTTGGGGAGACACCGCGTGACGCTGGAGTTTGGGGAGACACCGCGTGACGCTGGAGTTTGGGGAGACACCGCGTGACGCTGGAGTGTGGGGAGACACCGCGTGACGCTGGAGTGTGGGGAGACACCGCGTGACGCTGGAGTGTGGGGAGACACCGCGTGACGCTGGAGTGTGGGGAGACACCGCGTGACGCTGGAGTGTGGGGAGAGAACGCGTGACGCTGGAGTTTGGGGAGACTCCGCGTGACGCTGGAGTTTGGGGAGACTCCGCGTGACGCTGGAGTTTGGGGAGACACCGCGTGACGCTGGAGTTTGGGGAGACTCCGCGTGACGCTGGAGTGTGGGGAGACACCGCGTGACGCTGGAGTGTGGGGAGACACCGCGTGACGCTGGAGTGTGGGGAGAGAACGCGTGACGCTGGAGTTTGGGGAGACTCCGCGTGACGCTGGAGTTTGGGGAGACTCCGCGTGACGCTGGAGTTTGGGGAGACTCCGCGTGACGCTGGAGTTTGGGGAGACTCCGCGTGACGCTGGAGTTTGGGGTGGGAGAGACCGCGTGACGCAGGAGTTTGGGGCGGGAGAGACCGCGTGACGCAGGAGTCTGGCGGGAGAGACCGCGTGACGCAGGAGTCTGGCGGGCGAGGCCGCGTGACGCAGGAGTCTGGCGGGAGGGACCGTGTGACGCAGGAGTCTGGTGGGAGAGGACCGCGTGACGCAGGAGTCTGGCGGGCGAGGCCGCGTGACGCAGGAGTCTGGCGGGAGAGGCCGCGTGACGCAGGAGTCTGGCGGGCGAGGCCGCGTGACGCAGGAGTCTGGCGGGAGAGACCGCGTGACGCAGGAGTCTGGCGGGAGGGACCGTGTGACGCAGGAGTCTGCCGGCAGAGACCGCGTGACGCTGGAGTTTGGGGAGACTCCGCGTGACGCTGGAGTTTGGAGGGGGAGACACCGCGTGACGCTGGAGTTTGGGGAGAGACTCTCGCTCCACACACACCTGCCTCGGGTCGTGCTGTAATTCGGGGTAGGCATCTCCCTGGAACACAAGGAGATGAGATTAATCCACTGCACGATCCACCCTCTGACCAATCCTGTGTCTGTCACCGCTTCCACCCCCCTTCCACTCTTCCTGGCTTAATCCTGGAGTTTGTTCCAGTCAGGAGCCCATCTCCGATCACAGGCTGACTTTCTGCAGAACTCCCCAAGTACAGCTCCTGGTACAGAGGGGGAAAACCTGTGTTCAGTCCAGGCCTCCTCGTCCCCACATCCAGCTTCACGACAACGAGTCCCCTCTGTGAACTGCCCCCAATCCCCCGGCAGCCCCCTCCCCCCGGCAGCCCCCTCCCCCGGCAGCCCCATTCCTCCCCTACACACCCTCTCCCCCGGCAGCCCCCTCCCCCCGGCAGCCCCCTCCCCCCCGGCAGCCCCCTCCCCCCGGCAGCCCCCTCCCCCCGGCAGCCCCCTCCCCCCCGGCAGCCCCCTCCCCCCGGCAGCCCCATTCCTCCCCTACACCCCCCCCCCCCGGCAGCCCCATTCCTCCCCTACAGCCCCCCCCCCCCCGGCAGCCCCCTCCCCTGGCAGCCCCATTCCTCCCCTACACCACCCCCCCCCCGGCACACCCATCACCCAGCAGCCCCCGTCCCCCGGCAACCCCCTCCCTCCCCCCCCCCCGCGGCGCATCACTCTCTAAAAGGCACCACTCCATTAACTCACCCTCACATATACCAATGTCCACATTCTACCCCCTCCCCCACTCCCCACTTTACCAACAGGTAAACTCCCAATGTCATCACATTTGCCAAGGTGTTTCACAGGCACGTGATGTGGAGATGCCGGCGTTGGACTGGGGTGAGCACAGTACGAAGTTTTACACCACCAGGTTAAAGTCCAACAGGTTTGTTTCGATGTCACTAACTTTCGGAGCGCTGCTCCTTCCTCAGGTGAATGAAGAGGTATGCTCCAGAAACATATATATATATATATATATATATCGACAAATTCAAAGATGCCAAACAATGCTTGGAATACGATTAAATTGATTAAATCTTTACAGATCCAGAGATGGGGTAACCCCAGGTTAAAGAGGTGTGAATTGTGTCAAGCCAGGACAGTTGGTAGGATTTCGCAGGCCAGATGGTGGGGGATGAATGTAATGCGACATGGATCCCAGGTCCCGGTTGAGGCCGCACTCATGTGTGCGGAACTTGGCTATAAGTTTCTGCTCGGCGATTCTGCGTTGTCGCGGGTCCCGAAGGCCGCCTTGGAGAACGCTTACCCGGAGATCAGAGGCTGAATGCCCTTGACTGCTGAAGTGTTCCCCGACTGGAAGGGAACATTCCTGCCTGGTGATTGTTGCGCGATGTCCGTTCATTCGTTGTCGCAGCGTCTGCATGGTCTCGCCAATGTACCACGCTTCGGGACATCCTTTCCTGCAGCGTATGAGGTAGACAACGTTGGTCGAGTCGCACGAGTATGTAACGCGTACCTGGTGGGTGGTGTTCTCACGTGTAATAGTGGTATCCATGTCGATGATCTGGTACCTCTTGCAGAGTGCCATGGACCCCCCAGAGAGAGGGGGACACAGACCCCCCCCCGAGCGAGGGGGACACAGACCCCCCCCGAGTGAGGGGGACACAAATCCCCCCCGAGCGAGGGGGACACAGACCCCCCCCCCCCGAGCGAGGGGGACACAGACCCCCCCCCCCCCCCCCCCCCCCCCAGCGAGGGGGACAAAGACCCCCCCCCCCCGAGCGAGGGGGACACAGACCCCCCTCGAGCGAGGGGGGACACTGACCCCCCACCCCGAGCGAGGGGGACACAGACCCCCCCCCCCCCCGAGCGAGGGGGGACACAGAACCCCCCCCCCCCCGAGCGAGGGGGACACACCCCCCCCCCCACCCCCCCCGAGCGAGGGGGACACACACACCCCCCCCACCCCCCCCGAGCGAGGGGGACACAGACCCCCCCCCCCCCCCCGAGCGAGGGGGGACACAGACCCCCCCCCCCCCGAGCGAGGGGGACACAGACCCCCCCCCCCCCGAGCGAGGGGGATACAGACCCCCCCGAGCGAGGGGGACACAGACCCCCCCGAGCGAGGGGGGACACAGACCCCCCCCACCACCTGGAGGTTCCCCTCCAAGTCACTCACTATCCTGACTTGGAAATATATCGCCGTTCCTTCACCATCGCTGGGGAAACAGCCTGGAACTCACTCCCCAACAGCGCAGTGGGTGTACCTACACCTGCAGCCATTAATTGGGCGGCACGGTCGCACAGTGGTTAGCACTGAGTTCCATTCCAACTTTCAACCATGGGTAAAAGTGACCACTTCAATTTCTTCAGCTTTCTTTGCGTTGTGCCGATTGATGCACCCGGCAAATGCTGCATTCCTGCGCCAGGGTCCCAGGTTCGATTCCCCGCTGGGTCACTGTCCGTACGGTCTTTGCACGTTCTCCCCGTGTCATAGAATCATAGAAGAATCATAGAAGTTTACAGCATGGGAAACAGGCCCTTCGGCCCAACCAGTCCATGCCGCCCAGTTTTTACCATTAAGCTAGTCCCAGTTGCCCGCACTTGGCCCATAACCCTCTATACCCATCTTACCCATGTAACTATCTAAATGCTTTTTAAAAGACACAATTGTACCCCGCCTTTACTACTACCTCTGGCAGCCCATTCCAGACACTCACTACCCTCTGAGTGAAGAAATTGCCCCTCTGGGCCCTTCTGAATCTCTCCCCTCTCACCTTAAACCTATGCCCTCTAGTTTTAGACTCCCCTACCTTTGGGAAAAGATGTTGACTATCTACCTTATATATGCCCCTCATTATTTTATAGACCTCTATAAGATCACCCCTAAGCCTCCTACGCTCCAGGGAAAAAAGTCCCAGTCTATCCAGCCTCTCCTTATAACTCAAACCATCAAGTCCCGGCAACATCCTAGTAAATCTTTTCTGCACTCTTTCCAGTTTAATAATATCCTTTCTATAATAGGGTGACCAGAACTGCACACAGTATTCCAAGTGTGGCCGTACCAATGTCTTGTACAACTTCAACAAGACGTCCCAACTCCTGTATTCAATGTTCTGACCAATGAAACCTAGCATGCCGAATGCCTTCTTCACCACCCTGTCCACCTGCGACTCCACCTTCAAGGAGCTATGAACCTGTACTCCGAGATCTCTTTGTTCTATAACTCTCCCCAACGCCATACCATTAACTGAGTAGGTCCTGGCCTGATTCGATCTGCCAAAATGCATCACCTCACATTTATCTAAATTAAACTCCATCTGCCATTCGTCGGCCCACTGGCCTAATTGATCAAGATCCCGTTGCAATCCTAGATAACCTTCTTCACTATCCACTGTGCCACCAATCTTGGTGTCATCTGCAAACTTACTAACCATGCCTCCTAAATTCTCATCCAAATCATTAATATAAATCACAAATAACAGTGGACCCAGCACCGATCCCTGAGGCACACCACTGGTCACAGGCCTCCAGTTTGAAAAACAACCCTCTACAACCACCCTCTGCCTTCTGTCGTCCAGCCAATTTTGAATCCAATTGGCAACCTCACCCTGGATCCCATGAGCTTTAACCTTCTGCAACAACCTACCATGCGGTACCTTGTCAAAGGCTTTGCTAAAGTCCATGTAGACAACGTCTACTGCACTGCCCTCATCTACCTTCTTGGTCACTCCCTCAAAAAACTCAATCAAATTTGTGATTGAGATCCTGTCTCTCAGAATACCTTCTAGCAACTTACCTACTACAGACGTTAGGCTCACCGGTCTGTAGTTCCCAGGCTTTTCCCTGCTGCCCTTCTTAAACAAGGGCACAACATTCGCCACTCTCCAATCTTCAGGCACCTCACCTGTGGCTGCCGATGATTCAAATATCTCGGTTAGGGGACCCGCAATTTCCTCCCTAGCCTCCCACAACATCCTGGGATACATTTCATCAGGTCCCGGGGATTTATCTACCTTGATGCGCTTTAAGACTTCCAGCACCTCCTCCTCTGTAATATGCACACTTCTCAAGACATCACTATTTATTTCCCTTAGTTTCCTAACATCCATGCCTTTCTCCACCGTGAATACCGATGAGAAATATTCATTCAGGATCTCACCCAACTCTTGTGGCTCTGCACATAGATGTCCTTGTTGATCCTTAAGAGGCCCGACTCTGTCCCGAGTTACTCTTTTCCCCTTTATGTATCTGTAGAATCTCTTTGGATTCTCCCTTGCATTATTTGCCAAAGCAATTTCATGTCCCCTTTTTGCCCTCCTGATTTCCCTCTTAACTCTATTTCGACAATCTCTCTACTCTTCAAGGGATCTACTTGATCCCAGTTGCTTATGTACGTCATATGCCTCCTTCTTCTTTTTGACCAGAGTCTCAATATCTCGAGTCATCCAGGGTTCCCTACTTCTACCAGCCTTTCCCTTCACTCTAAAGGGAATGTGCTTACCCTGCACCCTGGTTAACACATTTTTAAAAGCCTCCCATTTACCAGCCGTCCCTTTGCCTGCCAATAGTCTCCCCCAATCTACCTCTGCAAGTTCCTGTCTGATACCATCAAAATTGGCCTTGCCCCAATTAAGAATTTTAAACTCTTGGGCCAGACCTATCATTCTCCAAAGCTATCTTAAAACTAATGGAGTTATGGTCACTTGTCCCAAAGTGATCCCTCACTAACACTTCTGTCACTTGCCCTTCCTTATTTCCCAAGACGAGGTCAAGTTTTGCCCCCTCTCTAGTCGGTCCATCCACATACTGAATGAGAAATTCCTCCTGAATACACTCAACACATTTCCCTCCATCCAAGCCCCTAATGCTATGGCTGTCCCAGTCAATGTTGGGAAAGTTAAAGTCCCCTACTACTACCACCCTATTATTCTTGCAGCTATCTGTAATCTCCTTACATATTTGCTCCTCAATTTCCCGCTGACTATTTGGGGGCCTGTAGTACAGTCCTACCAAGGTGATCTCTCCCTTCTTATTTTTCAGTTCCACCCATATAGACTCAGTGGGCGAACCCTCGGATATATCCCCTCTAAGTACTGCCGTGATGTTCTCCCTAATCAAAAACGCCACTCCCCCTCCTCTCTTACCTCCTGTTCTATCCTTTCTATAGCATCTGTACCCCGGAACATTGAGCTGCCAGTCCTGCCCCTCCCTTAGCCATGTTTCAGTCATAGCTATAATATCCCAGTCCCATGTGCCCGTCCATGCCCTGAGTTCATCCGCTTTACCCGTCAGGCCCCTTGCATTGAAATAAATGCAGTTTAATGTAGACCTTCCTTGCTCTCTGCCCTGCTTTCTCTGGTCATGCTTTACACACTCTCCCTTCCTGCCTTTTGTTTCTGTCCCCACTGACTTCCTACATCGGTTCCCTTCCCCCTGGCACATTAGTTTAAACCCTCCCCAACTGCACTAGCAAACACCCCCCCGAGAACATTGGTTCCGGTCCCTGTGTCTGCGGGGGTTTCCTCCGGGTGCTCCGGTTTCCTCCCACAAGTCCCGAAAGACGTGCTGTCAGGTGAATTGGACATTCTGAATTCTCCCTCTGTGACCCGAACAGGTGCCGGAATGTGGAGACTAGGGGATTTTCACAGTAACTTCATTGCAGTGTTAATGTGAGCCTGCTTGTGACAATAAAGATTATTATTATTATATACTACGACTTGGATAGGTTGGGGTTACTTTCCTTGGAACAAAGAAGGCTGAGGGGTGACTTAATTGAGGCGTGCAAAATGATGAGAAGGGGAGATAGGATGGACAGGATAAAGGTGTTTCCCTTGGTGGAGAATTCTAGAATCAGGGGACATTTAAGATAAGATTTAAGATAAGAGGCAGAAGGTGTAGAGGGGACATGAGGGAGAAACCTTTTACACAGAGGGTAGTGGGATTCACTGTCCGAGTTGATGGTGGAGTCAGAGACCCTAAACGCTTTTTAAAAGGTGCCTGGATCTGCACCTTAAGTGCTCCAAGCTACATGGCATCTGGGTGTCTTCAGGCTGGCATGGACAAGATGAACCGAATGGCCTCGTTGTGTGCTATAACTTTTCTCTGATTCTCTACGAATAGCAACGGTCCCAGCACTGATCCCTGTGGAACACCACTGGTCACAGCCCTCCAATTAGAAAAGCATTCTCCATTGCTACTCTCTGCCTTCTATGGCCTAGCCAGTTCTGTATCCACCTTGCCAGCTCACCCCTGATCCCGTGTGACTTCACCTTTTGTACTAGTCTACCATGAGGGACCTTGTCAAAGGCCTTACTGAAGTCCCTATAGACAACATCCACTGCCCTACCTGCATCAATCACCTTTGTCACCTCCTCGAAAAACTCGATCAAGTTAGTGAGACACGACCTCCCCTTCACAAAATCATGCTGCCTCTCACTAATACGTCCATTTGCTTCCAAATGGGAGTAAATTCTGTCCCTAAGAATCCTCATCAATAATTTCCTTACCACTGATGTAAGGCTAACCGGCCTGTAATTTCCCAGATTATCCCTGCTACATTTCTTAAAGAAAGGAACAACATTGGCTACTCTCCAGTCCTCTGGGAACTCATCTGTAGCCACTGAGGATACAAAAATTTCTGTCAGGGCCCCAGCAATTTCCTCCCTTGCCTCCCGCGGTATTCTGGGGTAGATCCCATCAAGCCTTGGGGACTTATCCACCTTAATGCTGTCTAAGTCACCCAACACCTCCTCCTTTTTGGTCTCAACATGACCCAGACTATCTATACACCCTTCCCTAGACTCATCATCCACCAATTCCTTCTCTTTGGTGAATACTGATGTAAAATACTCGTGTAGTATCTCAGCCATTCCTCTGGCTCCACATAGATTTCCTCCTTTGTTCATGAGTGGGCCAACCCTTTTCCCGCCTACCCTCCTGCTCTTTATATACATATAAAATGACTTGGGATTCTCCTTAATCCTGTTTGCTAAGGACTTTTCATGACCCCTTTTAGCCTTCCTGACTCCTCGCTTCAGTTGCTTCCTATTTTTATGCTGTTCTTCAAGGGCTTCGACTGTTCCCAGCCTTCTAGGCCTTACGAATGCTCCCTTTTTCTTTTTGACGGGGCCCACACTATCCCTTGTTATCCAAGGTTCCCGAAACTTGCCATACTTACCCTTAATCCTCAGAGCAACATGCCGGTCCTGAATTCGAATCGACTGATGTCAAAATTCTAGGATTCCACGACTTCCACATGCCAGATGTTGATTTACCCTCAAACAACTGCCCCCAATCGAGATTCTTCAGTTCCTGCCTAATATTGTTATAATTAGTCTTCCCCCAATTTAGCACCTTCACCCAAATGCTACTCTTATCCTTGTCCACAAGGACCTTAAAACTTACACAATTATGGTCAGTTTCCAAAATGCTCCTCTACTGAAACTTCTACCGCCTGGCTGGGCTCATTCCCAGTACCACGTCCAGTACTGCCCCTTCCCTCGTTGGGCTATCTACATATTGCAGCAAGAAAACTTCCTGGATTCAACTTACAAACTCTGCCCCATCCACTGCCCTAGCACTAAGTGAGTCCCAGTCAATATTGGGGAAGTCAAACTCCTCTACAACAACCTTGTTACTTTTGCATCTATCCAAAATCTCTCTACCTATCTGCTCCTCTATCTCCCGCTGGCAGTTGGGTGCCTGTAATAAACCCCCAACATTGTGATTGCTCCCTTCCTGTTCCTGACCGCTACCCAGATTGCCTCATTGTGTGAGCCCTCCAAGGTGTCCTCCCGCTGTGATATTCTCCCTAACCAGGAGTGCAACTCCCCCATCCCTTTTACATCCCCTCTATCCCACCTGAAACATCTGAATCCTGGAATGTGAGCTGCCAATCCTGTCCTTCCCTCAATCAAGTCTTTGTAATGGCCACAACATCATAGTTGCAAGTACTAATCCAAGCTTCAGGTTCATCTGCCTTACCGGTTATACTTCTCACATTGAAACAAATGCACTTCAGACCACCAGTCCAGGTTTGTTTTGTAACATCTCCCCGCCTACTCTTCCTCGGAGTCTGACTGGCCCTAGTCTCGCGTTCCCCGAAGTTATTACACCTTCTGGCCCACTGCTCCGGTTCCCACCCCCCTGCCACAGTAATTTAAACTGGGCGGCATGGTGGCACAGTGGTTAGCACAGCTATCTCACGCTCCAGGGACTCAGGTTCGATTCCGGCTTGGGTCACTGTCTGTGCGGAGTCTGCACGTTCTCCCAGTGTCTGTGTGGGTTTCCTCCGGGTGCTCCGGTTTCCTCCCACAGTCCAAAAGATGTGCAGGTTAGGTGGATTGGCCATGCTAAATTGCCCTTAGTGTCCAAAAAGGTTGGGTGGGTTACGGGGATAGGGTGGAGGCATGGGCTTAAGTAGTGTGCTCTTACCAAGGGCTGGTGGAGACTCGATGGGCCGAATGGCATCCTTCCGCACTGTAGATTCTGTCACTTTACGAACTCTCCCGAGTGCCGCTTGCAAACCTCCCGGTCAGGATATTTGTGCCCCTCCATTTTAGGTGCAAATCTACTTTCCTGTATAGGTCCCACATGCCCCAGAAGAGATCCCAATGGCCCAGAAATCTGAACCCCTCCCTCGTATACCAGCTGTTTACCCACGTGTTGAGCTGCACTATCCTCCTCTGTCTAGCCTCACTGGCGCATGGCACAGGGAGGAATCTCGAGATTACAACCTTAGCTCTCCAGTTTTTTAGCTTTGCACCGAACTCCCTGAAATGCCGCTGCAGGACTTTGTCACTCTTCCTGCCTTTGCGGTTGGTCCCCAGTCCAGACTCCGGCTTCCCGTCACCATCAGGAGCCGTCGCATTGTGATAACCCGCAGCACCAGGACAGTTAACCCTCCCTCACACCGAGATTGACATCCGTCTCACCAGAATCTCCACAACCGTCGGCACCAAACTCGCTAGTAGGCCAGGTGGGGCCCGAAGGACCTCGACAGAAAACCTCACAGCTCGACGGAGAATCCGGCGTAAAACCAACCTAAAAACAGACAACAAATCATTATCTGTCCGGACAGATAGAGGGAGGAGCTGCAGCCCCCCCCCCCCCCCCCCCCCCTGCCCACCATGACATTCCCTCCCCGTCCCCGATACCTACTCTTGCCTCAGCAACTCCTCCCATCCCCACTACAGCCCCTCCAAACGTGACATCCCAGTAGGCCGCACAGTGGTTAGCACTGTTGCTTCACAGCTCCAGGGTCCCAGGTTCTGTTCCCGGCTTGGTCACTGTCTGTGCAGAGTCTGCACATTCTCCCAGTGTCTGCGTGGGTTTCCTCCGGGTGCTCCGGTTTCCTCCCACAAGCCCCAAAAGACGTGCTGTTGGTGAATTGGACATTCTGAATTCTCCCTCTGCGACCCGAACAGGCCCCGGAATGTGGCGACGAGGGGGTTTACACAGTAACTTCATTGCAGTGTTAATGTAAGCCTACTTATGACAATAAAGATTATTATTAGAGATGTCCCCCCTCACTTTCCTGCCCGCCTCACTTTCATCACCACCTTGGGACCTCCCCAATCACCTGCCCCAGCGATGTCCCCCTCACCTGTACTCACCCAGCGATTTCCCCCTCACCTGTACTCACCCAGCGATTTCCCCCTCACCTGTGCTCACCCAGCGATTTCCCCCTCACCTGTACTTTCCCAGCGATTTCCCCCTCACCTGTACTCACCCAGCGATTTCCCCCTCACCTGTACTCACCCAGCGATTTCCCCCTCACCTGTACTTCCCCAGCGATTTCCCCCTCACCTGTACTCACCCAGCGATTTCCCCCTCACCTGTACTCACCCAGCGATTTCCCCCTCACCTGTACTCACCCAGCGATTTCCCCCTCACCTGTACTTTCCCAGCGATTTCCCCCTCACCTGTACTTTCCCAGCGATTTCCCCCTCACCTGTACTTTCCCAGCGATTTCCCCCTCACCTGTACTCACCCAGCGATTTCCCCCTCACCTGTACTCACCCAGCGATTTCCCCCTCACCTGTACTTACCCAGCGATTTCCCCCTCACCTGTACTCACCCAGCGATTTCCCCCTCACCTGTACTCACCCAGTGATTTCCCCCTCACCTGTACTGTCCCAGCGATTTCCCCCTCACCTGTACTCACCCAGCGATTTCCCCCTCACCTGTACTCACCCAGCGATTTCCCCCTCACCTGTACTCACCCAGCGATTTCCCCCTCACCTGTACTTTCCCAGCGATTTCCCCCTCACCTGTACTCACCCAGCGATTTCCCCCTCACCTGTACTCACCCAGCGATTTCCCCCTCACCTGTACTCACCCAGCGATTTCCCCCTCACCTGTACTCACCCAGCGATTTCCCCCTCACCTGTACTCACCCAGCGATTTCCCCCCCACCTGTACTCACCCAGCGATTTCCCCCTCACCTGTACTTTCCCAGCGATTTCCCCCTCACCTGTACTCACCCAGCGATTTCCCCCTCACCTGTACTCACCCAGCGATTTCCCCCTCACATGTACTTCCCCAGCGATTTCCCCCGCACCTGTACTCACCCAGCGATTTCCCCCTCACCTGTACTCACCCAGCGATTTCCCCCTCACCTGTACTCACCCAGCGATTTCCCCCTCACCTGTACTTTCCCAGCGATTTCCCCCTCACCTGTACTCACCCAGCGATTTCCCCCTCACCTGTACTCACCCAGCGAATTCCCCCTCACCTGTACTTTCCCAGCGATTTCCCCCTCACCTGTACTTTCCCAGCGATTTCCCCCTCACCTGTACTCCCCCAGCGATTTCCCCCTCACCTGTACTCGCCCAGCGATTTCCCCCTCACCTGTACTTCCCCAGCGATTTCCCCCTCACCTGTACTCACCCAGCGATTTCCCCCTCACCTGTACTCACCCAGCGATTTGCCCCTCACCTGTACTCACCCAGCGATTTCCCCCTCACCTGTACTCACCCAGCGATTTCCCCCTCACCTGTACTCACCCAGCGATTTCCCCTCACCTGTACTCACCCAGCGATTTCCCCCTCACCTGTACTCACCCAGCGATTTCCCCCTCACCTGTACTCACCCAGTGATTTCCCCCTCACCTGTACTTCCCCAGCGATTTCCCCCTCACCTGTACTCACCCAGCGATTTCCCAGTCACCTGTACTCACCCAGCGATTTCCCCCTCACCTGTACTCACCCAGTGATTTCCCCCTCACCTGTACTTCCCCAGCGATGTCCCCCTCACCTGTACTCACCCAGCGATGTCCCCCTCACCTGTACTCACCCAGCGATTTCCCCCTCACCTGTACTCACCCAGCGATTTCCCCCTCACCTGTACTCACCCAGCGATTTCCCCCTCACCTGTCCTCACCCAGCGATTTCCCCATCACCTGTACTCACCCAGCGATTTCCCCCTCACCTGTACTCACCCAGCGATTTCCCCCTCACCTGTACTTTCCCAGCGATTTCCCCCTCACCTGTACGCACCCAGCGATTTCCCCCCCACCTGTACTCACCCAGCGATTTCCCCCTCACCTGTACTTTCCCAGCGATTTCCCCCTCACCTGTACTGTCCCAGCGATTTCCCCCTCACCTGTACTCACCCAGCGATTTCCCCCTCACCTGTACTTTCCCAGCGATTTCCCCCTCACCTGTACTTTCCCAGCGATTTCCCCCTCACCTGTACTCACCCAGCGATTTCCCCCTCACCTGTACTCACCCAGCGATTTCCCCCTCACCTGTACTCACCCAGCGATTTCCCCCTCACCTGTACTTTCCCAGCGATTTCCCCCTCACCTGTACTCACCCAGCGATTTCCCCCTCACCTGTACTTCCCCAGCGATTTCCCCCTCACCTGTACTCACCCAGCGATTTCCCCCTCACCTGTACTCACCCAGCGATTTCCCCCTCACCTGTACTCACCCAGCGATTTCCCCCTCACCTGTACTCACCCAGCGATTTCCCCCTCACCTGTACTTCCCCAGCGATTTCCCCCTCACCTGTACTCACGCAGCGATTTCCCCCTCACCTGTACTCACCCAGCGATTTCCCCCTCACCTGTACTTTCCCAGCGATTTCCCCCTCACCTGTACTCACCCAGCGATTTCCCCCTCACCTGTACTCACCCAGCGATTTCCCCCTCACCTGTACTCACCCAGCGATTTCCCCCTCACCTGTACTCACCCAGCGATTTCCCCCCCACCTGTACTCACCCAGCGATTTCCCCCTCACCTGTACTTTCCCAGCGATTTCCCCCTCACCTGTACTGTCCCAGCGATTTCCCCCTCACCTGTACTCACCCAGCGATTTCCCCCTCACCTGTACTTTCCCAGCGATTTCCCCCCTCACCTGTACTTTCCCAGCGATTTCCCCCTCACCTGTACTCACCCAGCGATTTCCCCCTCACCTGTACTCACCCAGCGATTTCCCCCTCACCTGTACTCACCCAGCGATTTCCCCCTCACCTGTACTCACCCAGCGATTTCCCCCTCACCTGTACTTTCCCAGCGATTTCCCCCTCACCTGTACTCACCCAGCGATTTCCCCCTCACCTGTACTCACCCAGCGATTTCCCCCTCACCTGTACTCACCCAGCGATTTCCCCCTCACCTGTACTCACCCAGCGATTTCCCCCTCACCTGTACTCACCCAGCGATTTCCCCCTCACCTGTACTCACCCAGCGATTTCCCCCTCACCTGTACTCACCCAGCGATTTCCCCCTCACCTGTACTTTCCCAGCGATTTCCCCCTCACCTGTACTCACCCAGCGATTTCCCCCTCACCTGTACTCACCCAGCGATTTCCCCCTCACCTGTACTCACCCAGCGATTTCCCCCTCACCTGTACTTTCCGAGCGATTTCCCCCTCACCTGTACTTTCCCAGCGATTTCCCCCTCACCTGTACTCACCCAGCGATTTCCCCCTCACCTGTACTTTCCCAGCGATTTCCCCTTCACCTGTACTCACCCAGCGATTTCCCCTTCACCTGTACTCACCCAGCGATTTCCCCCTCACCTGTACTTCCCCAGCGATTTCCCCCTCACCTGTACTCACCCAGCGATTTCCCCCTCACCTGTACTTTCCCAGCGATTTCCTCCTCACCTGTACTTCCCCAGCGATTTCCCCGTCACCTGTACTCACCCAGCGATTTCCCCGTCACCTGTACTCACCCAGCGATTTCCCCCTCACCTGTACTCACCCAGCGATTTCCCCCTCACCTGTACTTTCCCAGCGATTTCCCCCTCACCTGTACTTTCCCAGCGATATCCCCGTCACCTGTACTTTCCCAGCGATTTCCCCCTCACCTGTACTTTCCCAGCGATTTCCCCCTCACCTGTACTCACCCAGCGATTTCCCCCTCACCTGTACTTTCCCAGCGATTTCCCCCTCACCTGTACTTTCCCAGCGATTTGCCCCTCACCTGTACTCACCCAGCGATTTCCCCGTCACCTGTACTCACCCAGCGATTTCCCCGTCACCTGTACTTCCCCCAGCGATTTCCCCCTCACCTGTACTCACCCAGCGATTTCCCCTTCACCTGTACTTTCCCAGCGATTTCCCCCTCACCTGTACTCACCCAGCGATTTCCCCCTCACCTGTACTGTCCCAGCGATTTCCCCCTCACCTGTACTTTCCCAGCGATATCCCCGTCACCTGTACTCACCCAGCGATTTCCCCCTCACCTGTACTCACCCAGCGATTTCCCCCTCACCTGTACTCACCCAGCGATTTCCCCCTCACCTGTACTCACCCAGCGATTTCCCCCTCACCTGTACTCACCCAGCGATTTCCCCCTCACCTGTACTCACCCAGCGATTTCCCCCTCACCTGTACTTCCCCAGCGATTTCCCCCTCACCTGTACTCACCCAGCGATTTCCCCCTCACCTGTACTCACCCAGCGATTTCCCCCTCACCTGTACTGTCCCAGCGATTTCCCCCTCACCTGTACTCACCCAGCGATTTCCCCCTCACCTGTACTCACCCAGCGATTTCCCCCTCACCTGTACTCAGCCAGCGATTTCCCCCTCACCTGTACTCACCCAGCGATTTCCCCTTCACCTGTACTCACCCAGCGATTTCCCCCTCACCTGTACTCACCCAGCGATTTCCCCCTCACCTGTACTCACCCAGCGATTTCCCCCTCACCTGTACTCACCCAGCGATTTCCCCAGCACCTGTACTCACCCAGTGATTTCCCCGTCACCTGTACTCACCCAGCGATTTCCCCCTCACCTGTACTCACCCAGCGATTTCCCCCTCACCTGTACTTTCCCAGCGATTTCCCCCTCACCTGTACTTTCCCAGCGATTTCCCCCTCACCTGTACTCACCCAGCGATTTCCCCCTCACCTGTACTCACCCAGCGATTTCCCCCTCACCTGTACTCACCCAGCGATTTCCCCCTCACCTGTACTCTCCCAGCGATTTCCCCTTCACCTGTACTTTCCCAGCGATTTCCCCCTCACCTGTACTCACCCAGCGATTTCCCCCTCACCTGTACTCACCCAGCGATTTCCTCCTCACCTGTACTGTCCCAGCGATTTCCCCCTCACCTGTACTCACCCAGCGATTTCCCCCTCACCTGTACTCACCCAGCGATTTCCCCCTCACCTGTACTCACCCAGCGATTTCCCCCTCACCTGTACTCACCCAGCGATTTCCCCCTCACCTGTACTCACCCAGCGATTTCCCCCTCACCTGTACTCACCCAGCGATTTCCCCCTCACCTGTACTCACCCAGCGATTTCCCCCTCACCTGTACTCACCCAGCGATTTCCCCCTCACCTGTACTCACCCAGCGATTTCCCCCTCACCTGTACTTCCCCAGCGATTTCCCCCTCACCTGTACTCACCCAGCGATTTCCCCCTCACCTGTACTTTCCCAGCGATTTCCCCCTCACCTGTTCTCACCCAGCGATTTCCCCCTCACCTGTACTCACCCAGCGATTTCCCCCTCACCTGTATTTTCCCAGCGATTTCCCCCTCACCTGTACTCACCCAGCGATTTCCCCCTCACCTGTACTTTCCCAGCGATTTCCCCCTCACCTGTATTCTCCCAGCGATTTCCCCCTCACCTGTACTCACCCAGCGATTTCCCCCTCACCTGTACTCACCCAGCGATTTCCCCCTCACCTGTACTCACCCAGCGATTTCCCCCTCACCTGTACTTTCCCAGCGATTTCCCCCTCACCTGTAATCACCCAGCGATTTCCCCCTCACCTGTACTCACCCAGCGATTTCCCCCTCACCTGTACTCACCCAGCGATTTCCCCCTCACCTGTACTCACCCAGCGATTTCCCCCTCACCTGTACTCACCCAGCGATTTCCCCCTCACCTGTACTCACCCAGCGATTTCCCCCTCACCTGTACTCACCCAGCGATTTCCCCCTCACCTGTACTCACCCAGCGATTTCCCCCTCACCTGTACTCACCCAGCGATTTCCCCCTCACCTGTACTCACCCAGCGATTTCCCCCTCACCTGTACTCACCCAGCGATTTCCCCCTCACCTGTACTCACCCAGCGATTTCCCCCTCACCTGTACTCACCCAGCGATTTCCCCCTCACCTGTACTCACCCAGCGATTTCCCCCTCACCTGTACTCACCCAGCGATTTCCCCCTCACCTGTACTCACCCAGCGATTTCCCCCTCACCTGTACTTTCCCAGCGATTTCCCCCTCACCTGTACTCACCCAGCGATTTCCCCCTCACCTGTACTCACCCAGCGATTTCCCCCTCACCTGTACTCACCCAGCGATTTCCCCCTCACCTGTGCTCACCCAGCGATTTCCCCCTTACCTGTGCTCACCCAGCGATTTCCCCCTCACCTGTGCTCATCCAGCGATTTCCCCCTCACCTGTACTCACCCAGCGATTTCCCCCTCACCTGTACTCACCCAGCGATTTCCCCCTCACCTGTACTTTCCCAGCGATTTCCCCTTCACCTGTACTCACCCAGCGATTTCCCCCTCACCTTTACTCACCCAGCGATTTCCCCCTCACCTGTACTCACCCAGCGATTTCCCCCTCACCTGTACTCACCCAGCGATTTCCCCCTCACCTGTGCTCACCCAGCGATTTCCCCCTCACCTGTGCTCATCCAGCGATTTCCCCCTCACCTGTACTCACCCAGCGATTTCCCCCTCACCTGTACTCACCCAGCGATTTCCCCCTCACCTGTACTTCCCCAGCGATTTCCCCCTCACCTGTACTCACCCAGCGATTTCCCCCTCATCTGTACTTCCCCAGCGATTTCCCCCTCACCTGTACTCACCCAGCGATTCCCCCTCACCTGTACTCACCCAGCGATTTCCCCCTCACCTGTACTTTCCCAGCGATTTCCCCCTCACCTGAACTTTCCCAGCGATTTCCCCCTCACCTGTACTCACCCAGCGATTTCCCCCTCACCTGTACTCACCCAGCGATTTCCCCCTCACCTGTACTCACCCAGCGATTTCCCCCTCACCTGTACTCACCCAGCGATTTCCCCCTCACCTGTACTCACCCAGCGATTTCCCCCTCACCTGTACTCACCCAGCGATTTCCCCCTCACCTGTACTCACCCAGCGATTTCCCCCTCACCTGTATTTTCCCAGCGATTTCCCCCTCACCTGTACTCGCCCAGCGATTTCCCCCTCACCTGTACTCACCCAGCGATTTCCCCCTCACCTGTACTCACCCAGCGATTTCCCCCTCACCTGTACTCACCCAGCGATTTCCCCCTCACCTGTATTTTCCCAGCGATTTCCCCCTCACCTGTACTCGCCCAGCGATTTCCCCCTCACCTGTACTCGCCCAGCGATTTCCCCGTCACCTGTACTCACCCAGCGATTTCCCCCTCACCTGTACTTTCCCAGCGATTTCCCCCTCACCTGAACTTTCCCAGCGATTTCCCCCTCACCTGTACTCATCCAGCGATTTCCCCCTCACCTGTACTCACCCAGCGATTTCCCCCTCACCTGTACTCACCCAGCGATTTCCCCCTCACCTGTACTCACCCAGCGATTTCCCCCTCACCTGTACTCACCCAGCGATTTCCCCCTCACCTGTACTCACCCAGCGATTTCCCCCTCACCTGTATTTTCCCAGCGATTTCCCCCTCACCTGTACTCGCCCAGCGATTTCCCCGTCACCTGTACTCGCCCAGCGATTTCCCCGTCACCTGTACTCACCCAGCGATTTCCCCTTCACCTGTACTTCCCCAGCGATTTCCCCCTCACCTGTATTTTCCCAGCGATTTCCCCCTCACCTGTACTCACCCAGCGATTTCCCCCTCACCTGTACTCACCCAGCGATTTCCCCCTCACCTGTACTCACCCAGCGATTTCCCCCTCACCTGTACTTCCCCAGCGATTTCCCCCTCACCTGTACTCACCCAGCGATTTCCCCCTCACCTGTACTCACCCAGCGATTTCCCCCTCACCTGTACTCACCCAGCGATTTCCCCCTCACCTGTACTTTCCCAGCGATTTCCCCCTCACCTGTATTTTCCCAGCGATTTCCCCCTCACCTGTACTCACCCAGCGATTTCCCCCTCACCTGTACTCACCCAGCGATTTCCCCGTCACCTGTAGTCACCCAGCGATTTCCCCCTCACCTGTATTTTCCCAGCGATTTCCTCCTCACCTGTACTCACCCAGCGATTTCCCCCTCACCTGTACTTTCCCAGCGATTTCCCCCTCACCTGTACTCACCCAGCGATTTCCCCCCCACCTGTACTCACCCAGCGATTTCCCCCTCACCTGTACTCACCCAGCGATTTCCCCCTCACCTGTACTCACCCAGCGATTTCCCCCTCACCTGTACTCACCCAGCGATTTCCCCCCCACCTGTACTCACCCAGCGATTTCCCCCTCACCCGTACTTTCCCAGTGATTTCCCCCTCACCTGTACTCACCCAGCGATTTCCCCGTCACCTGTACTTCCCCAGCGATTTCCCCCTCACCTGTACTCACCCAGCGATTTCCCCCTCACCTGTACTCACCCAGCGATTTCCCCGTCACCTGTACTCACCCAGCGATTTCCCCCTCACCTGTACTCACCCAGCGATTTCCCCCTCACCTGTACTCACCCAGCGATTTCCCCGTCACCTGTACTCACCCAGCGATTTCCCCCTCACCTGTACTCACCCAGCGATTTCCCCTTCTCCTGCCTCTCCCCTTATAGCCTCATTCTCCCAGACAACTGCTCACTTTTCCCAAATCTTGTAGCCTCTCTCCAGAGCCTGTCGCCTCCCTCACACTGTCATATTGGGCATATTGGTTGAGGGCAGCACGGTAGCATTGTGGATAGCACAATTGCTTCAGAGCTCCAGGGTCCCAGGTTCGAGCCCGGCTTGGGTCACTGTCTGTGCGGAGTCTGCACGTTCTCTCCGTGTCTGCGTGGGTTTCCTCCGGGTGCTCCGGTTTCCTCCCACAGTCCAAAGATGTGCAGGTTAAGTGGATTGACCGTGATAAATTGCCCTTAGTGTCCAAAATTGCCCTTAGTGTTGGGTGAGGTTACTGGGTTATGGGGATCGGGTGGAGGTCTGGACCTTGGGTCGGGTGCTCTTTCCAAGAGCCGGTGCAGACTCGATGGGCCGAATGGCCTCCTTCTGCACTGTAAATTCTATTCTATATTAGCTCCACTCTCTGCGGTTTAAATTCCGGGGACTCACTGAGCTCCTGTCATTCCAGGATAGAGGCCGTCAGCAATGCAAACAGTCAGAGTCCGGATGTGATCAGCAAGCACGCGATAGGCCATGTCCACAGAGTCAGCGTCCATCACTCCCACCAATCCTCGGTACTGAGGGGCGCTGGATCCCTGGAGAAACATCCAAACAAATAAATAAATTAAACACAAATAAACCTCCTCACTCACCAGCGTCACTCAGCGTTACTCCCGAGGGTGGTCTGGGAACTCAGTTACCCTCAGCCCAGAATACCCGCACCCCCCCCCCCCCCCACCACCCCCGGACCTGGGCAAACATTCTCCCCACCCCCCCCCCCCCCCCCCACCCCCCACCCCCCCCCCCAACAACCCAGGCTATCAATTAGGTCAAAGGCTGGGAATCCTACAGCGAGTAACTCACCTCCTGACCTCCCAAAGCTTGTCCACCATCTACAAGGCACAAGTCAGGAGTGTGATGGAATACTCTCCACTTGCCTGGTGAGTGCAGCTCCAACAACACTCAAGAAGCTCGACACCATCCAGAACAAAACAGTTGCTTGATTGCTCCTTATCCCACAAACATTCAAACCCTCCACCACCAACACACAGTGGCAGCCGTGTGTACCATCTACAAGATGCACTGCAGGACCTCACCAAGGTTCCTCAGACAGCACCTTCCAAACCCACGGCCACTACCACCTAGAGGGACAAGGGCAGCAGATACCTGGAAACCCCACCACCTGGAGGCACGCCTCCAAGTCACTCACCACCCCGACTTGGAAATATATCGCCGCTCCTTCACTGTCGCTGGGGCAATAACCTGAACTCCCTCCCTAACAGCACAGTAGGTGCACCTACACCTCAAGGACTGCAGCGATTCAAGAATCCAGCTCACCCCCACCTTCTGAAGGGGAATTAGGGATGGGCAATAAATGCTGGCCTAACCAGTGACTCCCACATCCCGAAAAAGAATTTTAAAAATGCTCCCAACCCCTGGAATCCTCCTTCCCCACCCTACATACGGCCCTCCCACCAATCTGATTGGAGCGTCAGCTCCAGTTCATACCCTGTGAATGGCGTCCAGGATGGGGGTGAAGAGGTCAGTGTCATAATTCGATTCTTTGCCTTGCAGGACAGAAACCAGTCGCTCCAATCCCATCCCAGTGTCAACACTCTGCTGTGGCAGAGGTCGAAGGTCACCATCAGCCTCCCTACAACAGTAAAAACAGATATTTCTTCAATAGCGTCCCCATCGAACACTCCCAGGACGGGTACAGCACGGGGTTAGATACAGAGTAAAGCTCCCTCTACACTGTCCCCATCAAACACTCCCAGGACAGGTACAGCACGGGGTTAGGTACAGAGTAAAACTCCCTCTACACTGTCTCCATCAAACACTCCCAGGACAGGGACAGCACGGGGTTAGATACAGAGTAAAGCTCCCTCTGCACTGTCCCCATCAAACACTCCCAGGACAGGTACAGCACGGGGTTAGATACAGAGTAAAGCTTCCTCTACACTGTCCCCATCAAACACTCCCAGGACAGGTACAGCACGGGGTTAGACACAGAGTAAAGCTCCCTCTACACTGTCCCCATCAAACACTCCCAGGACAGGTACAGCACGGGGTTAGATACAGAGTAAAGCTCCCTCTACACTGTCCCCATCAAACACTCCCAGGACAGGTACAGCACAGTGTTAGATACAGAGTAAAGGTCCCTCTACACTGTCCCGATCAAACACTCCCAGGACAGGTACAGCACGGGGTTAGATACAGAGTAAAGGTCCCTCTACACTGTCCCCATCAAACACTCCCAGGACAGGTACAGCACGGGGTTAGATACAGAGTAAAGGTCCCTCTACACTGTCCCCATCTAACACTCCCAGGACAGGGACATCACGGGGTTAGATACAGAGTAAAGCTCCCTCTACACTGTCTCCATCAAACACTCCCAGGACAGGAACAGCACGGGGTTAGATACAGAGTAAAGCTCCCTCTACACTGCCCCCATGAAACACTCCCAGGACAGGTACAGCTCGGGGTTAGATACAGAGTAAAGCTCCCTCTACACTGTCCCCATCAAACACTCCCAGGACAGGTACAGCATGGGGTTAGATACAGAGTAAAGCTCCCTCTACACTGTCCCCATCAAACACTCCCAGGACAGGTACAGCACGGGGTTAGATACAGAGTAAAGCTCCCTCTACACCGCCCCCATGAAACACTCCCAGGACAGGGACAGCATGGGGTTAGATACAGAGTAAAGCTCCCTCTACACTGTCCCCATCAAACACTCCCAGGACAGGTACAGCACAGGGTTAGATACAGAGTAAAGCTCCCTCTACACTGCCCCCATGAAACACTCCCAGGACAGGTACAGCACGGGGATAGATACAGAGTAAAGCTCCCTCTACACTGTCCCCATCAAACACTCCCAGGACAGCGACAGCACGGGGTTAGATACAGAGTAAAGCTCCCTCTACACTGCCCCCATGAAACACTCCCAGGACAGGTACAGCACGGGGATAGATACAGAGTAAAGCTCCCTCTACACTGTCCCCATCAAACACTCCCAGGACAGCGACAGCACGGGGTTAGATACAGAGTAAAGCTCCCTCTACACTGTCCCCATCAAACACTCCCAGGACAGCGACAGCACGGGGTTAGATACAGAGTAAAGCTCCCTCTACACTGTCCCCATCAAACACTCCCAGGACAGCGACAGCACGGGGTTAGATACAGAGCAAAGCTCCCTCTCCACTGTCCCCATCAAACACTCCCAGGACAGGTACAGCATGGGGTTAGATACAGAGTAAAGCTCTCTCTACACTGTTCACATCAAACACTCCCAGGACAGGGACAGCACGGGGTTAGATACAGAGTAAAGCTCCCTCTACACTGTCCCCATCAAACACTCCCAGGACAGGTACAGCACGGGGTTAGGTACAGAGTAAAGGTCCCACTACACTGTCCCCATCAAACACTCCCAGGACAGGGACAGCACGGGGTTAGATACAGAGTAAAGCTCCCTCTACACTGTCCCCATCAAACACTCCCAGGACAGGTACAGCACAGTGTTAGATACAGAGTAAAGCTCCCTCTACACTGTCCCCATCAAACACTCCCAGGACAGGTACAGCACGGGGTTAGATACAGAGTAAAGGTCCCACTACACTGTCCCCATCAAACACTCCCAGGACAGGGACAGCACGGGGTTAGATACAGAGTAAAGCTCCCTCTACACTGTCCCCATCAAACACTCCCAGGACAGGTACAGCACGGGGTTAGATACACAGTGAAGCTCCCTCTACACTGTCCCCATCAAACACTCCCAGGACAGGTACAGGTGATAAGACTGAATGATCTAGGAGCTGGAGTGAGTTGGCCCATTCAACCTTCTCCACCGTTCAAGAGTATCAACACCTCACATTCCTATCTATCCACCTTGTCGATTAAACAGCTGCCTTACTCAATCTTGAATACAATCAGTGAGCAGCCTCCACTGCTCCGGGGAAGAGTTGTCCCCGGACTAATAAGCCTCAGCAGAAAAATCTCCTCATCTCCGTCTCAGATAGCAAATCTTTATTTTAAAATAGTGCAGCTCGATTCTGCCACAAAGAGACAGATCTTTTCAGTATTGAGTCTGCAAAGGCCCTCAGGACGTTAGTGAGTCCTGTGCCTCTCCTTACTGAAGGAACATGTGCAAAGGAGACACTTGAGGGAACGTTCACGAGGATGAAGAGGTTGTTTTTTGGGGGTCGTGTTGAGCAGGTTCGGCCAATATACATTCGAGTTTACAAGAATGAGAGGCGATCTCACTGAAACACAGGATTTTCATAAGCTTTCCTTCTCTGAAGGACATTGTTCACAAACAACACAAGAATTTGATAAGCAATGCTCCCACTACATTGTCCATCGTTCATGAGGGAAATAGACCCTCCCCGTGACCCAGAAACCACGCCACACTGCCCCCCTACCCAGATTGGCCCTTGACCCCATTCCTGCCCCTCACTGACCCTTGCCCCCATTCCTGCCCCTCACAAGCCAGGAGATTGACCACACTGACCTGTTGTACTGCATGAAGACCAGGTTCCAGATCTCCACGAGTTGCGGATTGCCTCTGTTGACCTGTGAAGCTGCCCCTCTCCTATGCCGTGGTCGTAATGTATCTCAGTACACGGTCCACAAGGGGCCTGTCTCCCCCATCTCCCAGAAGTTATCAGCAAGTCAAACGGAAGCACGCGGCTCGGGTGACTCTGGGGGGGGGGCGGTAAACAAAACAAAACAAGAGAAGGGGCCTGTCAAACTCTAATCATGATGGACCTTTGACCCGCGTAACCCTTGGCACGGTGTGTTTCGGTTCCAGCCCCGATTATGCCAGTCAGCAGTGCTGACGGTGACACGCAACAACGTAGGCGAGTGCCAAGAATCCTCTCTCGCTTCGCCCTCACATCAATCTCCGTCTTCATCTTCAAACTGTGCAGAGGACATACAATCAGAGAAAACGTGGGAGGTTTGGGACAAATGGAGCCCTCTGCCAAGTAGCTGTGAGTGAGCAGTGTCACTTAGTCTAACTAACTTTCAACCTTAAAAACTTGCCACAAGAAAGGGCACGTTACATAACTGCTGCGGAGAGGCAGTTTCTGCGGAGTGTCATAAGCTGTCAGTGATTGGCTGAGCAGGAGCTCATTTGTGTCAGCGGGAAGCTGAATGGATAACTTGTAATATGCATGTGCCTGGAAAGTGTATAAAACATGTAGGTAACAACACCCAGAGTGGTCATCGAGAGGGCATCCTGAACACAGGGTCAATGTTGAAATGAAATGGAAAATCGCTTATTGTCACAAGTCGGCTTCAAATGAAGTTACTGTGAAAAGCCCCTAGTCGCCACATTCCGGCGCCTGTTCGGGGAGGCTGGTACGGGAATTGAACCCGCACTGCTGACCCTTGTTCTGCATCACAACCCAGCTATCTAGCCCACGGTGCTAAACCAGCCCCTGGGAATGTGGTGCAGAGGGGGGAAGGAGTTGCTGCTTTTTGCAGT
>NC_092710.1:376238748-376246055 GCF_047496885.1 Scyliorhinus torazame | reverse complement strand
CCCCCCCACACACCCACCCCCACACCTACCCCCACACCCCCCCCCACCACCCACCAACCCCCCCCCACACACACCATCCCCTCCCACACACCCACCCCCCCCCACACCCATCCCTCCCCACACATCATCCCCCCCACACACCATCCCCCCCACACACACCATCCCCCCCACACACACACCATCCCCCCACACACACACCATCCCCCCCACACACACACCATCCCCCCCCACACACCATCCCCCCCCACACACCATCTCCCCCCACACACCATCCCCCCCACACACCATCCCCCCCCACACACCATCCCCCACACACACACAACCCCCCCACAACCACCCCCCCCCACACACACCATCCCCCCCACACACCATCCCCCCGACACACCATCTCCCCACACACCATCCCCCCACACACACACCATCCCCCCACACACACCGCCCACACACCATCCCCCCGCACGCACCCCCACACACCACCCCCCACACACACCATCCCCCCACACACCATCCCCCCCACACACCATCCCTCCCACACACACACCCCCCCCCACACCATCCCCCCCCCACACACCATCCCCCCCCCCACACACCATCCCCCCAACATCATCCCCCCCACACACCATACCCCCCACACACCATACCCCCCACACACCATACCCCCCACACTCATCCCCCCACACACCATCCCCCCACAACCCCCCCCCCCACACCACCACCCCCCACACCACCACCCCACACCACCACCCCCACGCACCATCTCTCCCCCCACACACACCATCCCCCCCCACTTGTCTATCCGCCCTGCCCCCTTGCCTGCCCACCTGCCTGCCCACCCCCTCCTGCCTGCCCTCCCCCTCCTGCCTGCCCCCCTCCTGCCTGGCCCCCTCCTGCCTGGCCCCCCTCCTGCCTGCCCCCCTCCTGCCTGCCCCCCTCCTACCTGCCCCCCTCCTGCCTGCTCCATTCCTGCCTGCCCCCTCCTGCCTGCCCCCCCCTCATGCCTGCCCCCCCTCCTGCCTGACCCCCCTCCAGCCTGCCCCCTCCTGCTGCCCCCCTCCTGCCTGCCCCCCCTCCTGCCTGCCCCCCTCCTGCCTGCCCCCCTCCTGCCTGCCCCCCTCCTGCCTGCCCCCCTCCTGCCTGCCCCCCCTTCTGCCTGCCCCCCCCTTCTGCCTGCCCCCCTCCTGCCTGCCCCCCTCCTGCCTGCCCCCCTCCTGCCTGCCCTCCCCCTCCTGCCTGCCCCCCTCCAGCCTGCCCCTCACTCCTGCCTGTCCCCCCAACCCCCTCCTGCCCTGCCCCTGCAGCCTGCCCCCTCCTGCACCTCCTGCCTGCCCTCCCCTCCTCCCTGCCCTCCCCTCCTCCCTGCCCTCCCCTCCTCCCTGCCCTCCCCTCTCCCTGCCCTCCCCTCCTCCTGCCCTCTCCTCCTCCCTGCCCTCCCCCTCTGCCTGCCCCCCTCCTGCCTGCTCCCTCTCCTGTCTGCCCCCCCTCCTGCCTGCCCCCTCTCCTGTCTGCCCCCTCCTGCCTGCCCCCCTCCTGCCTGCCCCCTCCTGCCTACCCCCTCCTGCCTGCCCCCCTCCTGCCTGCCCCCCCCTCCTGCCTGCCCCCCTCCTGCCTGCCCCCCCTCGTGCCTGCCCCCTCTGCATGCCCTCCTCCTGCCTGCCCTCCCCTCCTGCCTGCCCTCCCTCTCCTGCCTGCCCCCTCTCCTGCTGCCCTCCCCTCTGCCTGCCCTCCCCCTCCTGCCTGCCCATCCTCCTGCCTGCCCTCCCCCTCCTGCCTGCCCTCCCACTCCTGCCTGCCCTCCCTCTCCTGCCTGCCCTTCCCCTCCTGCCTGCCCCCCCCTGCCTGCCCTCCCCTCCTGCCTGCCCTCCCACTCCTGCCTGCCCTCCCACTCCTGCCTGCCCTCCCACTCCTGCCTGCCCTCCCCCTCCTGCCCTCCCCCTCCTGCCCCTCCCCCCTCCTGTCCACCCCGTCCTGCCTGGCCTCCCCCTCCTGCCTGGCCTCCCCCTCCTGCCTGGCCTCCCCCTCCTGCCTGCCCTCCCCTCCTGCCTGCCCTCCCCCTCATGCCTCCCTCACCCTCCTGCCCCTCCCCCTCCTGCCCCCGCCCCCTCATGCCTGCCCCCTCTCCCTCATGCCTGCCCCTCCTCCTGCCTGCCATCCCCTGCCCTCCCCTCCTGCCTGCCCACACCCCTCATGCCTGCCACACCCTCCTGCCTGCCCACCCCTCCTGCCTGCCCACCCCTCCTGCCTGCCCACCCCTCCTGCCTGCCCACCCCCTCCTGTCTGCCCACCCCTCCTGTCTGCCCACCCCTCCTGCCTGCCCACCCCCTCCTGCCTGCCCTCCCCCTCCTGCCTTCCGCCTGCCCCCCCTCCTGCCTCCCCCTCCTGCATGCCCCCCCTCCTGCCTGCCCCCCTCCTGCCTTCCCTTCCTGCCTCCCTCCTGCTGCACTCCCCCTCCTGCCTGCCCTGCACCTCCTGTCTGCCCCCTCCTGCCCTCCCCCCTCCTGCCTCCCCCTCCTGCCTCCCCTCCTGCCTGCCCCCCCTCCAGCCTGCCCCCCCTCCTGCCTGCCACCCCTCCTGCCCTCCTCCTGCCTGCGCCTCCCCCTCCTGCCTGCCCTCCCCTCCTGGCCTGCCTCCCCCTCCTGCCTGCCCTCCCCCCTGCCCCCTCCCCCTCGTGCCTGCCCCCTCCCCCTCATGCCTGCCCCTCCTCCTGCCTGCCATCCCCTGCCCTCCCCTCCTGCCTGCCCTCCCCTCCTGCCCCCTCCCCCTCCTGCCCCCTCCCCCTCCTGCCCCTCCCCCTCCTGCCCCTCCCCCTCCTGCCCCTCCCCTCCTGCCCCCTCCCCCTCATGCCCCCCTCCCCCTCATGCCCCCTCATGCCCGCCCACCCCCTCCTGCCTTCCCCCTCCTGCCTGCCCCCCCTTCTGCCTGCCCTCCCCCTCCTGCCTGCCCTCCCCTCCTGCCTGCCCTCCCCCTCCTGCCTGCCCTCCCCCTCCTGCCTGCCCTCCCCTCCTGCCTGCCCTCCCCCTCCTGCCTGCCCCCCCCTGCCTGCCCCCCTCCTGCCTGCCACCCCCCCCCCCGACCCGATGCCACTCTCTGTCCTGGCAATGCCTGTGTGTTTTGTCCTTTGTCCTTTGCAGAGTGGTGTCTCAGCTCCTGACTGAACTGGATGGACTCCATTCCGGGGCAGATGTCTTTGTCATTGGAGCGACAAACAGACCAGACCTGCTTGACCAAGCTCTCCTCCGTCCAGGCAGGTAGGTGGCACACTGCCCTCAGTGACCAAACACATCCTGTCCCTGATCAGAATGGTGTGTGTGCTTCCTGCAGTCCTGCCCTGTGTTCACACTGCATTACCTGCCGACTGGAATGGTGGGGTCAGGGTTCCGAGAACCCCAAAGTGTATCATGGAGTTCACCTGACCCATAACGTTTAATAGATTGTGGTATGGGGAGCACACGGCCCACTCTCCAGGTGTGATGCACCCGAGAGCTAGAGTACTATTAAATTAAAACCATGTTTATTTATGAAACCAGTTAACACTTTATAAACCCCCAGTAAACATCTTAACAACTATCAACACCAATAAATCCCCACAGAATACAGTACTCTATAAGTAACTCTTAATCTTTCCTGGCAACATCCATAAGACAAATACCCTCTTCAACACAGACATCAGGTTTAATTTCTCTACTGAGATCAGTTACCACTTTGAAATCGCCAAATGAACATTCTTTAGCGCAGAGATTCACACACATCTGGCCGTGACTGCAGCGTCTCCAAACCTAAAACAAAACTAAACACGCAGCAGACAGCCCAAAGCGAAAGTAAAAGCAGGCAGACAGTCCAGCTCCAGCCACACACTGACATCACTGATAAGCACCCATTCCTTAAAGGTACATCCACTACAGCTATTTATAAATCCCCATTTCTTAAAGGTACATCCACTACAGCTATATATAAATCCCCATTCCTTAAAGGTACATCCACTACAGCTATTTATAAATCCCCATTTCTTAAAGGTACATCCACTACAGCTATTTAGAAATCCCCATTTCTTTAAGGTACTCTCACATGACAGTTTAGACTGGTGACTCGGAGCTCAGTAATAACCACTCATTATCATTGCAACAGGTTCGATAAACTCCTGTATGTGGGAGTGAGTGAAGACAGAGAGAATCAGCTCCAGATCCTCCGCTCAATTACAAACAAGTGAGTAATCGCACCCGTCCATTACAGAACCAGGAGAGACAGAGAGAGAGGGAGAGAGAGCACGGAGTGGAATGGTCACAGAGAGAGAGAGAGAGAGAGCACGGAGTGGAATGGTCACAGAGAGAGAGAGAGAGCGAGCACGGAGTGGAATGGTCACAGAGAGAGAGAGAGAGCGAGCACGGAGTGGAAAGGTCACAGAGAGAGAGAGAGAGAGCACGGAGTGGAATGGTCACAGAGAGAGAGAGCACGGAGTGGAATGGTCACAGGGAGAGAGAGAGAGCACGGAGTCGAATGGTCACAGAGAGAGAGAGAGCACGGAGTGGAATGGTCACAGAGAGAGGGAGAGCACGGAGTGGAATGGTCACAGAGAGAGAGCACGGAGTGGAATGGTCACAGAGAGAGAGAGAGTACGGAGTGGAATGGTCACAGAGAGAGAGAGAGCACGGAGTGGAATGGCCACAGAGAGAGAGAGAGCACGGAGTGGAATGGTCACAAAGAGAGAGAGAGCACGGAGTGGAATGGTCACAAAGAGAGAGGGAGAGAGCACGGAGTCGAATGGTCACAGAGAGAGAGAGAGCACGGAGTGGAATGGTCACAGAGATAGAGAGAGAGAGAGAGCACGGAGTGGAATGGTCACAGAGAGAGAGAGAGAGAGAACACGGAGTGGAATGGTCACAGAGAGCGAGAGAGAGAGCACGGAGTGGAATGGCCGCAGAGAGAGAGAGAGCACGGAGTGGAATGGTCACAGAGAGAGAGAGAGCACGGAGTGGAATGGTCACAGAGAGAGAGAGAGAGAGAGCACGGAGTGGAATGGCCACAGAGAGAGAGAGCACGGAGTGGAATGGTCACAGAGAGAGAGAGAGCACGGAGTGGAATGGTCACAGAGAGAGAGAGAGCACGGAGTGGAATGGTCACAGAGAGAGAGGGAGAGAGCACGGAGTGGAATGGCCACAGAGAGAGAGAGCACGGAGTGGAATGGTCAGAGAGAGAGACAGAGAGAGAGCACGGAGTGGAATGGTCACAGAGAGAGAAAGAGAGCATGGAGTGGAATGGTCACAGAGAGAGAGAGAGAGCGAGCACGGAGTGGAAAGGTCACAGAGAGAGAGAGAGAGAGAGCACGGCGTGGAATGGTGACAGAGAGAGAGAGAGAGAGCATGGAGTGGGATGGCCACAGAGAGAGAGAGAGCACGGAGTGGAATGGTCAGAGAGAGAGAGAGAGCACGGAGTGGAATGGTCACAGAGAGAGAGGGAGAGAGCACGGAGTCGAATGGTCACAGAGAGAGAGAGAGCACGGAGTGGAATGGTCAGAGAGAGAGAGAGAGCACGGAGTGGAATGGTCACAGAGAGAGGGAGAGCACGGAGTGGAATGGTCACAGAGAGAGAGCACGGAGTGGAAAGGTCACAGAGAGAGAGAGAGTACGGAGTGGAATGGTCACAGAGAGAGAGAGAGCACGGAGTGGAATGGCCACAAAGAGAGAGGGAAAGAGCACGGAGTCGAATGGTCACAGAGATAGAGAGAGAGAGAGAGCACGGAGTGGAATGGTCACAGAGAGAGAGAGAGAGCACGGAGTGGAATGGTCACAGAGAGAGAGAGAGCACGGAGTGGAATGGTCACAGCGAGAGAGAGAGCTCGGAGTGGAATGGTCACAGAGAGAGAGAGAGAGAGAGCACGGAGTGGAATGGCCACAGAGAGAGAGAGCACGGAGTGGAATGGTCACAGAGAGAGAGAGAGCAGGGAGTGGAATGGTCACAGAGAGAGAGGGAGAGAGCACGGAGTCGAATGGTCACAGAGAGAGAGAGAGAGAGCATGGAGTGGAATGGTCAGAGAGAGTACGGAGTGGAATGGTCACAGAGAGAGAGAGAGAGCGAGCACGGAGTGGAAAGGTCACAGAGAGAGAGAGAGAGAACACGGAGTGGAATGGTGACAGAGAGAGAGAGAGAGAGCATGGAGTGGGATGGCCACAGAGAGAGAGAGAGCACGGAGTGGAATGGTCACAGAGAGAGAGAGAGCACGGAGTGGAATGGTCACAGAGAGAGAGGGAGAGAGCACGGAGTCGAATGGTCACAGAGAGAGAGAGAGCACGGAGTGGAATGGTCACAGAGAGAGAGAGAGCATGGAGTGGAATGGTCACAGAGAGAGAGAGAGTACGGAGTGGAATGGTCACAGAGAGAGAGAGAGCACGGAGTGGAATGGCCACAGAGAGAGAGAGAGCACGGAGTGGAATGGTCACAGAGAGAGAGGGAGAGAGCACGGAGTCGAATGGTCACAGAGAGAGAGAGAGCACGGAGTGGAATGGTCACAGAGATAGAGAGAGAGAGAGAGCACGGAGTGGAATGGTCACAGAGAGAGAGAGAGAGCACGGTGTGGAATGGTCACAGAGAGAGAGAGAGCACGGAGTGGAATGGTCAGAGAGAGAGAGAGAGCACGGAGTGGAATGGTCACAGAGCGAGAGAGAGAGAGCACGGAGCGGAATGGTCACAGAGAGAGAGAGAGCATGGAGTGGAATGGTCACAGAGAGAGAGAGAGAGAGAGAGCACGGAGTGGAATGGTCACAGAGAGAGAGAGAGAGAGTGAGCACGGAGTGGAAAGGTCACAGAGAGAGAGAGAGAGAGAGCACGGAGTGGAATGGTGACAGAGAGAGAGAGAGCATGGAGTGGAATGGTCAGAGAGAGGGAGAGCACGGAGTGGAATGGTCAGAGAGAGAGAGAGAGAGCACGGAGTGGAATGGTCACAGAGAGAGAGAGAGCACAGAGTGGAATGGCCACAGAGAGAGAGAGAGAGCACGGAGTGGAATGGTCACAGAGAGAGAAAGAGCACGGAGTGGAATGGTCACAGAGAGAGAGAGAGAGAGAGCACGGAGTGGAATGGTCACAGAGAGAGAGAGAGAGCACGGAGTGGAATGGTCACAGAGAGAGAGAGAGAGAGCACGGAGTGGAATGGTCACAGAGAGAGAGAGAGAGAGCTCGGAGTGGAATGGTCACAGAGAGAGAGAGAGCACGGAGTGGAATGGTCACAGAGAGAGAGGGAGAGAGCACGGAGTCGAATGGTCACAGAGAGAGAGAGAGCACGGAGTGGAATGGTCAGAGAGAGAGACAGAGAGAGAGCA
>NC_092710.1:375418748-375556248 GCF_047496885.1 Scyliorhinus torazame | reverse complement strand
CCCCTAACTTAGTCTGTCCAATTTCCAATATATTTAAATGCACCGGAAGCCTGACTTCCAACCCTGAATTCTTTCCTCAAAACAGAGATTACAATAGCTTCAAAATCACTAGTCCCACCCCACAAAAAATCATCGACATGCATCATAAAAATGCCAGAAAGATTTCCTTTATCGTGCCAGTAGAACATTGCAGGATCTGCTTTCAACTGGCAACAGCCTAACTTTAACAAAACTGACCTTACTAGAACAAAGAGAACAAAGAAATGTACAGCACAGGAACAGGCCCTTCGGCCCTCCAAGCCCGTGCCGACCATGCTGCCCGACTAAACTACAATCTTCTACACTTACTGGGTCCGTATCCTTCTATTCCCATCCTATTCATATATTTGTCAAGATGCCCCTTAAATGTCACTATCGTCCCTGCTTCCACCACCTCCTCCGGTAGCGAGTTCCAGGCACCCACTACCCTCTGCGTAAAAAACTTGCCTCGTACATCTACGCTAAACCTTGCCCCTCTCACCTTAAACCTATGCCCCCTAGTAATTGACCCCTCTACCCTGGGGAAAAGCCTCTAACTATCCACTCTGTCTATGCCCCTCATAATTTTGTATACCTCTATCAGGTCTCCCCTCAACCTCCTTCGTTCCAGTGAGAACAAACCGAGTTTATTCAACCGCTCCTCATAGCTAATGCCCTCCATACCAGGCAACATTCTGGTAAATCTCTTCTGCACCCTCTCTAAAGCCTCCACATCCTTCTGGTAGTGTGGCGACCAGAATTGAACACTATACTCCAAGTGTGGCCTAACTAAGGTTCTATACAGCTGCAACATGACTTGCCAATTCTTATATTCAATGCCCCAGCCAATGAAGGCAAGCATGCCGTATGCCTTCTTGACTACCTTCTCCACCTGTGTTGCCCCTTTCAATGACCTGTGGACCTGTACTCCTAGATCTCTTTGACTTTCAATACTCTTGAGGGTTCTACCATTCACTGTATATTCCCTACCTGCATTAGACCTTCCAAAATGCATTACCTCACATTTGTCTGGATTAAACTCCATCTGCCATCTCTCCGCCCAAGTCTCCAGACAATCTAAATCCTGCTGTATCCTCCGACAGTCCTCATCGCTATCCGCAATTCCACCAACCTTTGTGTCGTCTGCAAACTTACTAATCAGACCAATTACATTTTCCTCCAAATCATTTATATATACTACAAAGAGCAAAGGTCCCAGCACTGATCCCTGTGGAACACCACTGGTCACAGCCCTCCAATTAGAAAAGCATCCCTCCATTGCTACTCTCTGCCTTCTATGGCCTAGCCAGTTCTGTATCCACCTTGCCAGCTCACCCCTGATCCCGTGTGACTTCACCTTTTGTAATAGTCTACCATGAGGGACCTTGTCAAAGGCCTTACTGAAGTCCATATAGACAACATCTACTGCCCTACCTGCATCAATCATCTTAGTGACCTCCTCGAAAAACTCTATCAAGTTAGTGAGACACGACCTCCCCTTCACAAAACCGTGCTGCCTCTCACTAATACGTCCATTTGCTTCCAAATGGGAGTAGATCCAGTCTCGAAGAATTCTCTCCAGTAATTTCCCTACCACTGAAGTAAGGCTCACCGGCCTGTAGTTCCCGGGATTATCCTTGCTACCCTTCTTAAACAGAGGAACAACATTGGCTATTCTCCAGTCCTCCGGGACATCCCCTGAAGACAGCGAGGATCCAAAAATTTCTGTCAAGACCTCAGCAATTTCCTCTCCAGCCTCCTTCAGTATTCTGGGGTAGATCCCATCAGGCCCTGGGGACTTATCTACCTTAATATTTTTTAAGACACCCAACACCTCGTCTTTTTGGATCACAATGTGACCCAGGCTATCTACACCCCCTTCTCCAGACTCAACATCTACCAATTCCTTCTCTTTGGTGAATACTGATGCAAAGTATTCATTTAGTACCTCGCCCATTTCCTCTGGCTCCACACATAGATTCTCTTGCCTATCCTTCAGTGGGCCAACCCTTTCCCTGGCTACCCTCTTGCTTTTTATGTACGTGTAAAAAGCCTTGGGATTTTCCTTAACCCTATTTGCCAATGACTTTTCGTGACCCCTTCTAGCCCTCCTGACTCCTTGCTTAAGTTCCTTCCTACTTTCCTTATATTCCACGCAGGCTTCGTCTGTTCCCAGCCTTTTAGCCCTGACAAATGCCTCCTTTTTCTTTTTGACGAGGCCTACAATATCACTCGTCATCCAAGGTTCCCGAAAATTGCCGTATTTATCTTTCTTCCTCACAGGAACATGCCGGTCCTGTATTCCTTTCAACTGACACTTGAAAGCCTCCCACATGTCAGATGTTGATTTGCCCTCAAACATCCGCCCCCAATCTATGTTCTTCAGTTCCCGCCTAATATTGTTATAATTAGCCTTCCCCCAATTTAGCACATTCATCCTCGGACCACTCTTATCCTTGTCCACCAGTACTTTAAAACTTACTGAATTGTGGTCACTGTTACCGAAATGCTCCCCTACTGAAACATCTACCACCTGGCCGGGCTCATTCCCCAATACCAGGTCCAGTACCGCCCCTTCCCTAGTTGGACTGTCTACATATTGTTTTAAGAAGCCCTCCTGGATGCTCCTTACAAACTCCGCCCCGTCTAAGCCCCTGGCACTAAGTGAGTCCCAGTCAATATTGGGGAAGTTGAAGTCTCCCATCACCACAACCCTGTTGTTTTTACTCTTTTCCAAAATCTGTCTACCTATCTGCTCCTCTATCTCCCGCTGGCTGTTGGGAGGCCTGTAGTATACCCCCAACATTGTGACTGCACCCTTCTTATTCCTGATCTCTACCCATATAGCCTCACTGCCCTCTGAGGTGTCCTCTCGCAGTATAGCTGTGATATTCTCCCGAACAAGTAGCGCAACTCCACCTCCCCTTTTACATCCCCCTCTATCCCGCCTGAAACATCTAAATCCTGGAACGTTTAGCTGCCAATCCTGCCCTTCCCTCAACCAGGTCTCTGTAATGGCAACAACATCATAGTTCCAAGTACTAATCTAAGCTCTAAGTTCATCTGCCTTACCCGTAATGCTCCTTGCATTAAAACATATGCACTTCAGGCCACCAGACCCGCTGTGTTCAGCAACTTCTCCCTGTCTGCTCTGCCTCAGAGCCACACTGTCCCTATTCCCTAGTTCTCCCTCAATGCTCTCACCTTCTGACCTATTGCTCCCGTGCCCACCCCCCTGCCATACTAGTTTAAACCCTCCCTTGTGACACGAGCAAACCTCGCGGCCAGGATATTTATGCCTCTCCGGTTTAGATGCAACCCGTCCTTCTTATACAGGTCACACCTGCCCCGGAAGAGCTCCCAGTGGTCCAGATAATGTAAACCCTCCCTCCTACACCAGCTGTTTAGCCACGTGTTTGTCTGCTCTATCTTCCTATTTCTAGCCTCACTGGCACGTGGCACAGGGAGTAATCCCGAGATTACAACCCTCGAGGTCCTGTCTTTTAACTTTCTGCCTAGCTCCCTGAACTCCTGCTGCAGGACCTCATGCCCCTTCCTGCCTATGTCGTTAGTACCAATATGTACAACGACCTCTGCCTGTTTGCCCTCCCCCTTCAGGATGCCCTCTACCTGTTCGGAGACATCCTGGACCCTGGCACCAGGGAAGCAACATACAATCTTGGAGTCTCTTTCACGTCCACAGAAGCGCCTAGCTGTGCCCCTGACTATAGAGTCCCCTATTACTATTACTCTTCTGCGCTTTGACCCTCCCTTCTGAACATCAGAGCCAGCCGTGGTGCCACTGCTCTGGCTGCTGCTGTTTTCCCCTGATAGGCTATCCCCCCCGACAGTATCCAAAGGGGTATATCTGTTCGAGAGGGGGACAACCACAGGGGATTCCTGCACTGACTGCCTGCCCTTTCTGGTGGTCACCCATTTCTCTGCCTGCACCTTGGGTGTGACCACATTTACATAACTGCGATCTATGACGCTTTCCACCACCTGCATGCTCCTAAGTGCATCCAATTGCTGCTCCAACCGAACCATGCGGTCTGTGAGGAGCTCCAGTTGGGTGCACTTTCTGCAGATGAAGCCATCCGGGACGCTGGAAGCCTCCCGGACCTGCCACATCTCACAGTCAGAGCACAGCACCCCTCTAACTGACATTGCGTCAATTAATTAAAATTAAAATTTGTCTTTTTTTAAAATATTTTTTTTTTAAATTTCAAAGTTACTGTCAACTATCTGTTTCCTAGCACTAGATTTCTAATAGAAATGCGATAGCTAACTATAATACTCTCCGACCTCTGGCTTAGATATCCCTCTAAATTATAATTAAGTAATTATGTTTAATTAGTTACCAAATACTAGCCACAGCTTTTCTGTGATGTCACTTCAGTTTCCCCCCGACACACACAATTTGAAAAAAGGTATAAAAGTAAAAATAAGTAAAAATCACTTACTTACCTTCTTACCTACTGAAAAATACCAGACTCTAGATGCATCATTTAAACCACATACACATTTGTACAACTTCCAGAGTACCCCTTCTGTGTTAGCTGCTTCTTTAGGAGGACGGAGAAAATTGTCTCTCTGGAGCTGATGCCCCTGCAAAAAGGCAGCTTTTATATCTATAGATTTGCATTCCCATGCCTTTGTGGCTAATAGAGCCAAGAAGATCTTTAAAATAACCTTTCCTGCTGTAGGTGAATCTACCCTTAAATCCTGATCTAAGTTTTCTTCAAATCCTCTTGCCACAAGCCTGGCCTTTGCCTTATAAGTTCCACCCGGAAGAACCTTTTCTGTGCAAATCCATCTGTGGGATAGAGCTCTTTGTCCCCTATCCGGTACTTCCGTGTATACCCCAAATTCACTCCCAACTATGCAATTCTTGCTGTTTAGCTTCTTTGATAACTTTTTCATCTAATTTATTTGAAGCCACCAAAATCTCACGTGCATGTGGGCTTCTACTCCTATTAGCATTTATAGTCTTACTCATGTTCCGAGACCTTGATAAACTACGTCCCCTCGCCCGCCTGGTATCTCATTCTGTGTTGCTACTGCTTGATCTTTCCCCTCTGCTGAGTGATGTCCTTTCAGTAGTTCTCGACCTTTTCCTGCGGACCTGGTCACTATCCGATGTACTATCTGAACTGGCCCTGCGTTTCTGTGCCCTCCATTTTTGAACTTTGTTTTCCCAATCCATTGTCTTGACTCCTTCCCCTGAATGCTGTACATTCAACCAATGTTTATACTTTCCAGTGGCCTTCCCTGTTCTACTAATAACAGTTGCATCCTTCCATTGACTAGACCCTTCAGGCAAGTATGTCACTTTTGTACCAACTTTTGGCAGTTGCCCTTTCGGAAAAATGGCCTGTTCGAATTCATCAGAAGTGTTGTGTTCCTCCACAGAAACCCTGTCTATATCAGTTAACTGGTCCTCATAGTTCTGTAACACATGCATACCAGATGACTCTGGTTCCTCGTCATGTCTGTCTGCTCTGTCTAAATTTGAACATTTGTAATCTGCACCCATTATCCTTGATGAATGGACCCGAACAGTTTGATTACCATGTTGCAAAATAATTGTTTTGCCATCTATGCCTATGATCTTCCCTGGGCCTTTCCATTCATTAGAATTGTCTCACTTATAGTATACCATGCCTCCTTGCTGAAAAACGGCATCTGATGGCCGTACGTTATGTCTTAAAGCTCTGCGAATTCTTTCAGAGACTTCTGCTTCCAAAAAAGCTTTTCTACTGCTATGTAATGCATTTAAATGTTCAGCAAAAGCAGAGCTAATTGTAGTCCCCTCCAAGCTGGAGGCCGGTCATCCAAAATGGACGGAATTTTAGGATTTCTACCAAACACTTATTGATAAAGTCTTTAGCCCCCAACCCTCTGCAATGAATTCTTTGCATGTACTGCCCATGCTAAAGCTGAATTTAGCCTGCAATTTGGTCGATCTGCCAACATTTTCCGAAGCATGTCATCGATGACAGCATGATTTCTTTCACAGACACCATTACTAAATGGGCTTTCTGCAGCCGTATTCATAACTCTGATATTCATGTTTTCACACATATCCCTAAACTCATCATTAGCAAATTCTCCCCCATTGTCCGTAAGGAATTTTTCCGGTGGACCCATTCCTGTCCCTATCCATTTTTCCACGATTTGATCCAGAATTACTCTCTTTTCTTTACTTCGTACAATCGTTGATTGACTAAATCTACAAAATGCAAAATAAATATATTATTTGCTTTATCCCAGATCTTAAGGTCCATGGCCACAATGTCGTTAAAATCCCTGGCCAAAGGTAGGGTTACTATCGGCCATGCTGGTGTCCTTCTGTACTTCCTACAAACTTCACAGCGGTCACTAACCTGTTCTATCAGTTTAGTATAGTCGTCATCCCTTACCCCTGCATCCTTTAATACATTTTTCAGCCTCCGAGGAGATGGATGTGCAAATTGCCTCTGCAGTTTTAATACAACAAGCTTTTTAATCAGCTAAAGTCCCATTTTCAACTGCCATTAACACATCCTTAACCACTCTACTTGAAATATTATTTGTCAGTAATGGAATACAATAGTGTCCCGACTGTGTAAATTGTAAGTCCACCGTCTTTCCAAAAACTGTTGCCTTATCCTGTTCCATATCCAGTTTCATGTGAGCTTTCTTCATCGACGGTCTGCTCAGAAGCAAAGGTATCTCGCTTGATACAACATCCGTGCTAATGAAATGATTCACTCCGGCAATATTGCAAGGGATCACCACTCTTTTCAGCGACTTCAGAGTATTATCATCCCCAAACCTGAAACCTGTGGAACTTTCAAATTCCTTAACCTTGTTACGATTTTCAGCATTCAAAGAGTCCAGGTAACATTTTAACCAGTCAATTCCACACACAGTAGATGTGCAGCCACTGTCCAATACAGCACAGCTGAAGGATTCTGCAACCAACACCCTCATTACCGGCGTAAAACTGTTTGTCAATAGGACAATGCCTTCTTTCTGGTCACTATCTTTTTCCTCTTCTGACTCTTCCGTGTCATGTGTCGCTTCAAACACTCTATCATAACGAGTTGGACAGTTGAAAGCATAATGGGATTGAGAGTCACATCGAAAACATCGATTTATCATGCCCCGTGCATTTCTGGGGTTCATCTTCCTATTGTAGGTTCTAACTGGGTTTCTGTTTTCATAATTTCCTTGTCTCGGTCTCCGTCTATAGTCTTGAGCCCTGTTCGTAGCCATACGATTTCACCATCCTGTTACTAGTGTATCTTCCATATTCTGCCTTATTGCAGGCTGACCTATTTGGATCATCAGAGCCATCGGAATCAAATGTTTCCCCAGAAACGTTTGTAAAGCTTTTGTCATCTGTTCGAATAAGATATCCTTATCAGTAAACTGAACTGTCAAAACCAGGAGCCTATCCATGTTGCTCACTCTAGCACAGTCAAGTAATTTAAAGGCCAACACAGACTATGGAAATTCCAGGTTGTGTTTCTGCAGCCTTTTATATAGTCTGCCAAATTCCATTATGTAGTCTTCCATGGAGAATTCCTCCATTTTCCGGAACTTATCAAAATCCGACCAGGCTTCATACGCACTTAACAAGTCATCTTTCTTGTAAATCTTATCCAAATAATGTAATAAAGTCTCCAGACCTTCTTCTGGGTCTAACTCTTCCAATTCCAGCTCAGAAAGCACTTTGTTTCGGATTTTACTGCCATAAGGTAGAGAAAGAGCCAATGCCTTACCTTGTTTTCTCTTTCCCAAAGCAGTTACCTTAGTCCACATAACTACTGCACTTCTCCATTGGTCGTACGATTCCCTTTCAGAGAATAAGGGAGGATAGTCATATCCAGCTATCTTTATCCTGGGTTCAGCCATATATCCCTTTTTTTCTTTTCTCACTCACTCCTTGGTTTGATCTGGAAAAGTTGTATCTTTACACAGCAACCATCCTCTGCTGCCAATTGTTAGACGTTTTAGTTGCTGTGATATGAAGAGTCTAAAGTTCTTGTTCCTTTTTCACAAACACACATTTATTTCATTCCAACAGCCTCTGCACAAAACTCTGACTATACATCACCTGACAGAGGCCACCTGAAGCCCCTTTACATATCAGTGTCAATTAATGGATACTTAACATAAATGAGACGACTAATTGCAATGTCTCTTAACCCTTAACTCATAACCCTCGTAACAGTACGAGGCAAGTTTTTTTACGCAGAGGGTAGTGGGTGCCTGGAACTCGCTACCGGAGGAGGTAGTGGAAGCAGGGACGATAGGGACATTTAAGGGGCATCTTGACAAATACATGAATAGGATGGGAATAGAAGGATACGGACCCAGGAAGTGTAGAAGATTGTAGTTTCGTCGGGCAGCAGGGTCGGCACGGGCTTGGAAGGCCGAAGGGCCTGTTCCTGTACATTTCTCTGTTCTTTGTAGAGGTGTTGGGTGGTGGAATGATGGGGTAAGGTGTGAGAGAGATCGGGTCTGTGTGACCCAATCCACGACTCCCTCCATATTAAAGCCACTACAACAATCCCAGTTAAGGTTATAACTGGACGGGAAGATCCCAGAATGGAACACTGTGGCCGGGATTCTCCGACCCTCCGCGGCGGAATCCCACCCGGCACGGGGGCGGAGAATAGCCGTTCACAGCAGAAATCTGGCACGACGGGCTTCCGCGAACCCGCCGGTCACGCACGCGCGGTCAACGCGGAACCGGTCGGGGGCCATTGGAAGAGGCCCCCGCGGGGATTCTCCGCGGTCGACCGGCCAGGTTCCCGCCGGCGTGGTTTACATCACCACCCGGCGGGAGCTCGGACCCAGGCCGCGGTGGCGGTCCTGGTGGGGGGGCGGGGGGGAATCTGACTCCGTCGGGGGGCCTCAGCGGTGGCCAGTCCCGCGGTCGGGGGCCACCGATCGGCAGGCCATCGCGATCTGGGGCGGGACCTACCTTCCTCGGCGCGGACCCGCTGTGTGGCTCCGCCATGTCGGCGGCGCACGGGCCAAAGTGAGCCACCGCGCGCTTGCGCGGTCCCGACAGCAAGGCCCCGCCGGCAGCCGGAGCTGCGGGACACACGCCGGGGCTCTCCCAGCCCCCTGGAAAACCGGGAATCACTCCCGACCTTCGAGGAAACAGTCCGGAGTGATTCTCGCCCGTTTTCAGGCGGGCGGAGGGGCTTCGAATCCCCAAAAGGGACTTTTATAACTTTACTCTCTGTTATAAATTTGGAGAAACAGAATCACAGGATCACTAATTAGTTTTAACAACAAGAAAAAAACATTTATTAGACATGAAATGTATTATTATTCAATCTTTACTCCCCCCTTCATCATTATACACAGATTTATAAATTATTGTCATCTCTCACCTTTTTGACCCACTCCCCCCCCCCCCCCCAACCTTGAGGAGGCCCCCGGGAAATCTCGCTTCACCACTCCTCCAAATAGAAAAGTCCCCCCCTCGTCCGACCCCTGGCAGTGCCCACCTAGCACCTGGGACCCTGGCACTGCCAGCTGGCACTCTGGAAGTGCCACATCAGCACCCTGGCGGGTAGCACTGTCAGGGTGAAGGCTGGCAGTAACAAGTTTCCCCGGTGCCAGGGAGAGTACCAGGGTGCCACTCTGCCCCGTCCCCGACCACCCAGGGGCGTTCAATGGCCTGGGTAACCCTCCCAGGTGCCATTATGCCTGGTCTATGATTGTATGGACCAGCACTAAACAGCGTCCTGGGCAAGGTCTCCCAGCTACAAGGTCTCCCAGGTACAAGGTCTCCCAGGTACAAGGTCTCCCAGCTACAAGGTCTCCCAGCTACAAGGTCTCCCAGGTACAAGGTCTCCCAGGTACAAGGTCTCCCAGGTACAAGGTCTCCCAGGTACAAGGTCTCCCAGGTACAAGGTCTCCCAGGTACAAGGTCTCCCAGGTACAAGGTCTCCCAGGTACAAGGTCTCCCAGGTACAAGGTCTCCCAGGTACAAGGTCTCCCAGGTACAAGGTCTCCCAGGTATAAGGTCTCCCAGCTACAAGGTCTCCCAGCTACAAGGTCTCCCAGGTACAAGGTCTCCCAGGTACAAGGTCTCCCAGGTACAAGGTCTCCCAGGTACAAGGTCTCCCAGCTACAAGGTCTCCCAGGTACAAGGTCTCCCAGCTACAAGGTCTCCCAGGTACAAGGTCTCCCAGGTACAAGGTCTCCCAGCTACAAGGTCTCCCAGGTACAAGGTCTCCCAGGTACAAGGTCTCCAAGCTACAAGGTCTCCCAGGTACAAGGTCTCCCAGCTACAAGGTCTCCCAGGTACAAGGTCTCCCAGGTACAAGGTCTCCCAGCTACAAGGTCTCCCAGCTACAAGGTCTCCCAGGTACAAGGTCTCCCAGGTACAAGGTCTCCCAGGTACAAGGTCTCCCAGCTACAAGGTCTCCCAGCTACAAGGTCTCCCAGGTACAAGGTCTCCCAGGTACAAGGTCTCCCAGGTACAAGGTCTCCCAGCTACAAGGTCTCCCAGATACAAGGTCTCCCAGGTACAAGTCTCCCAGGTACAAGGTCTCCCAGGTACAAGGTCTCCCAGGTACAAGGTCTCCCAGGTACAAGGTCCCCCAGGTACAAGGTCTCCCAGGTACAAGGTCCCCCAGGTACAAGGTCTCCCAGGTACAAGGTCTCCCAGCTACAAGGTCTCCCAGCTACAAGGTCTCCCAGGTACAAGGTCTCCCAGGTATAAGGTCTCCCAGGTACAAGGTCTCCCAGGTACAAGGTCTCCCAGGTATAAGGTCTCCCAGGTACAAGGTCTCCCAGGTACAAGGTCTCCCAGGTACAAGGTCTCCCAGGTACAAGGTCTCCCAGCTACAAGGTCTCCCAGGTACAAGGTCTCCCAGGTACAAGGTCTCCAAGCTACAAGGTCTCCCAGGTACAAGGTCTCCCAGGTACAAGGTCTCCCAGGTACAAGGTCTCCCAGCTACAAGGTCTCCCAGCTACAAGGTCTCCCAGGTACAAGGTCTCCCAGGTACAAGGTCTCCCAGGTACAAGGTCTCCCAGGTACAAGGTCTCCCAGCTACAAGGTCTCCCAGCTACAAGGTCTCCCAGGTACAAGGTCTCCCAGGTACAAGGTCTCCCAGGTACAAGGTCTCCCAGCTACAAGGTCTCCCAGATACAAGGTCTCCCAGGTACAAGTCTCCCAGGTACAAGGTCTCCCAGGTACAAGGTCTCCCAGGTACAAGGTCTCCCAGGTACAAGGTCCCCCAGGTACAAGGTCTCCCAGGTACAAGGTCCCCCAGGTACAAGGTCTCCCAGGTACAAGGTCTCCCAGCTACAAGGTCTCCCAGCTACAAGGTCTCCCAGGTACAAGGTCTCCCAGGTACAAGGTCTCCCAGGTACAAGGTCTCCCAGGTACAAGGTCTCCCAGCTACAAGGTCTCCCAGCTACAAGGTCTCCCAGATATAAGGTCTCCCAGGTACAAGGTCTCCCAGGTACAAGGTCTCCCAGGTACAAGGTCTCCCAGGTATAAGGTCTCCCAGGTACAAGGTCTCCCAGGTACAAGGTCTCCCAGGTACAAGGTCTCCCAGGTACAAGGTCTCCCAGATACAAGGTCTCCCAGGTACAAGGTCTCCCAGATACAAGGTCTCCCAGCTACAAGGTCTCCCAGCTACAAGGTCTCCCAGGTACAAGGTCTCCCAGGTACAAGGTCTCCCAGCTACAAGGTCTCCCAGCTACAAGGTCTCCCAGGTACAAGGTCTCCCAGGTACAAGGTCTCCCAGGTACAAGGTCTCCCAGCTACAAGGTCTCCCAGGTACAAGTCTCCCAGGTACAAGGTCTCCCAGCTACAAGGTCTCCCAGGTACAAGGTCTCCCAGGTACAAGGTCTCCCAGATACAAGGTCTCCCAGCTACAAGGTCTCCCAGCTACAAGGTCTCCCAGCTACAAGGTCTCCCAGGTACAAGGTCTCCCAGGTACAAGGTCTCCCAGGTACAAGGTCTCCCAGGTACAAGGTCTCCCAGGTACAAGGTCTCCCAGCTACAAGGTCTCCCAGCTACAAGGTCTCCCAGCTACAAGGTCTCCCAGGTACAAGGTCTCCCAGGTACAAGGTCTCCCAGGTACAAGGTCTCCCAGCTACAAGGTCTCCCAGCTACAAGGTCTCCCAGGTACAAGTCTCCCAGGTACAAGGTCTCCCAGCTACAAGGTCTCCCAGGTACAAGGTCTCCCAGGTACAAGGTCTCCCAGATACAAGGTCTCCCAGCTACAAGGTCTCCCAGCTACAAGGTCTCCCAGGTACAAGGTCTCCCAGGTACAAGGTCTCCCAGGTACAAGGTCTCCCAGGTACAAGGTCTCCCAGGTATAAGGTCTCCCAGGTACAAGGTCTCCCAGCTACAAGGTCTCCCAGCTACAAGGTCTCCCAGGTACAAGGTCTCCCAGCTACAAGGTCTCCCAGCTACAAGGTCTCCCAGGTACAAGGTCTCCCAGATACAAGGTCTCCCAGCTACAAGGTCTCCCAGCTACAAGGTCTCCCAGGTACAAGGTCTCCCAGCTACAAGGTCTCCCAGGTACAAGGTCTCCCAGGTACAAGGTCTCCCAGGTACAAGGTCTCCCAGCTACAAGGTCTCCCAGGTACAAGTCTCCCAGGTACAAGGTCTCCCAGCTACAAGGTCTCCCAGGTACAAGGTCTCCCAGGTACAAGGTCTCCCAGATACAAGGTCTCCCAGCTACAAGGTCTCCCAGCTACAAGGTCTCCCAGGTACAAGGTCTCCCAGGTACAAGGTCTCCCAGGTACAAGCTCTCCCAGGTACAAGGTCTCCCAGCTACAAGGTCTCCCAGCTACAAGGTCTCCCAGCTACAAGGTCTCCCAGGTACAAGGTCTCCCAGGTACAAGGTCTCCCAGGTACAAGGTCTCCCAGCTACAAGGTCTCCCAGGTACAAGGTCTCCCAGGTACAAGGTCTCCCAGGTACAAGGTCTCCCAGCTACAAGGTCTCCCAGGTACAAGGTCTCCCAGATACAAGGTCTCCCAGCTACAAGGTCTCCCAGCTACAAGGTCTCCCAGGTACAAGGTCTCCCAGGTACAAGGTCTCCCAGCTACAAGGTCTCCCAGGTACAAGGTCTCCCAGGTACAAGGTCTCCCAGGTACAAGGTCTCCCAGCTACAAGGTCTCCCAGGTACAAGGTCTCCCAGCTACAAGGTCTCCCAGGTACAAGGTCTCCCAGGTACAAGGTCTCCCAGGTACAAGGTCTCCCAGGTACAAGGTCTCCCAGGTACAAGGTCTCCCAGGTACAAGGTCTCCCAGGTAGAGCCGTTGAGTCCTGGGCGATGGCGTCCAAGTATTTAAATGGGCCGTTCAGCTAATTTAAATATACAGATCACGCAGGCGGAGCAAGTCATGTGACTGCGATAGGCCCGGTGCCCGGCACGGAGCATGATTTTGGGCTCACGCGCGATTCACCCAATGTGCCCTGCTCCGCGCCAGTCACTGAATCACGCCCAACATCTTAAGCACAACGGTCTCAGTAACGCAAAGTCCTTTAAGCACAGAGATTAGCTGTGGTCAAATGCACACCTCCACAGGGGTTGCGGGGAGGGGGAGGGGCTATGGGGGGGGAGGGGGGGTAGGGGAGGGGGAGGGTAAAGGATGAGGAGGGGAGGCAGGGGTCATGGGGAGGGGTAGGTAGGGGTCATGGGGAGGGAGGGAGGGGTCACGGGGAGGGAGGTAGGGGTTATGGGGAGGGGGAGGGGTTACGGGGAGGGGGATGGGGTTACGGGGAGGATGGTAGGGGTTACGGGGTGGGGGGTAGGGGTTACGGGGAGGGGGGGAAGGGTTATGGGGGGGAGGGAGGGGAGGGGAGGGTAAAGGATGAGGAGGGGAGGCAGCGGTCACGGGGAGGGGGAGGTAGGGGTCACGGGGAGGGAGGTAGGGGTCACGGGGAGGGAGGTAGGGGTCACGGGGAGGGAGGTAGGGGTTATGGGGAGGGGGAGGGTAAAGGATGTGGAGGGGCTGAGGGGAAGTGAGCAATGCCATTGAGTGATGTCACTCAGTGATGTCACATAAGAACATAATAGGAGCAGGAATTCAGCCCCTTGATCCTAGTCTATCACTCAATAGATCGTGTCTGGTCCTTATCCTATCCCTCAATTCTCTTAGCACTCAAAAGACTGCGTATCCCAGACATAAACATACTCAACGGTGGAGAATCTCAAAGATTCACAACCCTTTGGGTGAAGAAATGTCTCCTCATCGCTGTCCGAAATGGTCGTCCCCCTATCCCGAGACTATGCCCCCCGCCCTCCGGCCCCCCTGTTTTAGATTCCCTGACCAGTGGGAAACAATCTCTCCGCCTCCATCCTGTCAAACCGCTGCAGAATCCCTTGTCTGCTGGATTCCTGGGAATATTGGCCTTGTCGACTCAATCGTTCCTTCTGAACAATCTCCTGATCCCAGAATTCAGCCCAGGGAACGCTAGTTACGCAGAGTTCAAAACGGGGCACATCACTCTCGCTCTGATCCCACCAATGTCCTGTACAGTTGCAGTAAGATTCCCCCCGGGGCAGCACGGTGGCGCAGTGGGTTAGCACTGCTGCCTCACGGGTCCCAGGTTCGAGCCCAGCTCTGGGTCACTGTCCGTGTGGAGTTTGCACATTCTCCCTGTGTCTGTGTGGGTTTCACCCCCACAACGCAGAGATGTGCAGGGTGGGTGGATTGGCCACATTAAATTGCCCCTTAATTGGAAAAAATGAATTTGGTACTCTAAATTAAAAAAAAAAGATATCCTGTCTTTTACACTCCCTCATTTCTAATTGCTTACTCTGCCTGCATGTCAGCTTTTTGTGATTTTTTTATGGGTTCATGGGACACGGACGTCGCTGGCTGTGCCAGCGTTTATTACCCATCCCCAATTGCCCTTGCTGTGGGTCTGGAGTCACGTGTAGGCCAGACCAGGACATTAGTGAACTAGATCGAAAATGGTTTCATGGTCACCGTTAGACTTTTAATTCCAGGGGCGCGATCCCCCCCCCCCCCCCCCCCCCCCCCCCCCGGCCGGGTCAGAGAATCGCCGGCGGCTGGCGTGAATCTCGCCCCCGCCGTGCCCCGAATTCTCCGCCACCAGAGCTTCGGCGGGGGGCGGGAATCGCGCCGCGCCGGTCGGCGGGCCCCCCCCCCCCCCGGCGATTCTCCGAACCCGCGATGGGTGTCCTGGCCGCGCGATCGGGGCCCACCGATCGGCGGGCGGGCCTGTGCCGTGGGGGCACTCTCTTTCTTCCGCCTTCGCCATGGTCTCCACTATGGCGGAGGCGGAAGAGACCCCCTCCCCTGCGCATGCGCGGGGATGCCGTGAGCGGCCGCTGACGCTCCCGCGCGTGCGTCGCCCGGCGAAGACCTTTCGGCGCCGGCTGGCGGGGCGGAAATCACTCCGGGGCGGGCCTAGCCCCTCCAGGTGAGTGCTTGGCCCCTAAAGGTGAGGAGAATTCCGCACCTTTGGGCGGCCCGACGCCGGAGTGATTCCCGTCACTCCATCCCGCCGGGACCCCCGCCCCGCCGGGTAGGGGAGAATCCCGGCCCTGATCTTTATTGAATTCAAATTACACCACCTACCGTGGTGGGATTTGAACCTGAGACCTCAGAGCATTACTCTGGCTTTCTGGTTCAATGAATCATAGAATTTACAGTACAGAAGGAGGCCATTCGGCCCATCGAGTCTGCTCCGGCTCTTGGAAAGAGCACCCTACCCAAGGTCAACACCTCCACCCTATCCCCAGAACCCAGTAACCCCACCCAACACTAAGGGCAATTTTGGACACTATGGGCAATTTAGCATGGCCAATCCACCTACCCTGCACATCTTTGGACTGTGGGAGGAAACCGGAGCACCCGGAGGAAACCCACGCAGACACGGGGAGGATGTGCAGACTCCACACAGACAGAGACCCAAGCCGGAATCGAACCTGGGACCCTGGCGCACAGTGCTAACCACTGCGCTACCGTGCCGCCCTATAATAGGGATTCGGAGCGGAAGTCGGCAATTCAGCCCTTCGAACCTGCACCGCCATTCAATCAGATCAGTGGTATTGTCGCTGGACTAGTAATCCAGAGATCCAGGGCAATGGTCTGGGGATCCCGGTTCGAATCCCACCACGGCAGACGGTGAAATGTAATACAACTTTGTAAAATCTGGAATTAAAAGTCTAACGATGACCATTGTCGGAAACCCCACCTGGGTCACTAATGTCCTTTAGGGAAGGAAATCTGCCGTCCTTACCCGGTCTGGCCTACACGTGACTCCAGACCCACAGCAATGCGGTTGACTTGTAACTGCCCCTCTGCAATGGCCGAGCGAACCACTCAGTTCAAGGGCAATTAGGGATGGGCAATGAATTCTGGTCCGGCCCAGCGACCGCATATCCTGCAAACGAATGGACAAAAAAATTACTTCAGCAAATCCTGAATGTCATTCCCTGACATTCCCACGTCATTTTGTATCAATAACAAATTTGGATCCAACTCACTTGGTCTCCCCAGCAAAGGTTTGAAGATAGATTATAAATAACTGAGGCCCCAGCACCGGTTTTCTGAGTACCTGCTGCAGCACGGTAGCATGGTGGATAGCACAATTGTTTCACAGCTCCAGGGTCCCAGGTTCGATTCCCGGCTTGGGTCACTGTCTGTGCGGAGTCTGCACATCCTCCCCGAGTGTGCGTGGGTTTCCTCCGGGTGCTCCGGTTTCCTCCCACAGTCCAAGGGTGTGCGGGTTAGGTGGATTGGCCATGATAAATTGCTTAGTGTCCGAAAGGTTATGTGGGGTTACTGGGTTACGGGGATAGGGGGTGGAGGCGTGGGCCTAAGTGAGGTGCTCTTTCCAGGGGCAGAGTCGATGGACGAATGGCCTCCTTCTGTAAATTCTATGATTCTATGGCCATCACCCCCTCTCCCCAACCATCCCCCATCCAAGATTCTCCAATCCAGCGAATATAACCTTAGTTTGTATTTGATCTCTCCTTGTAACTTAACTCTTGGAGCCCAGGTAAATGCTGGTTAATCTGTCCTGCACTCTCTCCAAGGCCAGGTAAATGCTTCCTGAGATGTGCCCAGGACTGTTCACAGTGCTCGACATGTGCTCGAAGCAGGGCTTTGTCCAACATGACTTCCACCCCCTTGTTTCCAGGTCCTCTTGGTTGAAAGGCCTTTCGCCTTTTTGATTATTTCTGGACGTTTCCACGACACTCAATGTCCTGGATCCTCAGTATCTTTGCACCTTGTGCTGTTCACCACTTAAAAAGTTCGCGGTTCTGTCCTTTTTTTTGCAGTTCTGGCCGGTATCAAGTTCACACTGGCCTGACGTTGAAATCCATTCCCCGTAGTTTGCAGCATTTACTTCTCCATATCTCTGCAATTGAATGTTTCTGATTACGCTGCTGACAGTGTCATCTATCCCTGTGCCGTCTCCAATCTGGATAAGTGCCTATCCATGCGTGTCCGTGTCCGTCAACCGGTCCCAGAGGTTTTTCCACTTGTAGTCCCATTCATTGCTCCAGTAATTTTACTTTGCTGAAGGAAAGAGAGAGAAAACAGGAGCAGGAGGCGGCCCTTCGATCCCGCTCCACCATTCATCATGACCATCGCTGATCGACTCAATAGCCTAGTCCCACTTCCCCCCCGATCCTTTATTGCTCTTCACCTGAAGTGCCATGTCTAACTGCTCCTTAAAAACATTAAACGTTTTGGCCTCAACGAACCAATTCCACAGGCTCACCACTTCTGGGTGAAGGAATTCTGGGTGACGAGCGTGGGACGTCACGGCAGCACAGTGGTTAGCACTGTGGCTTCACAGCGCCAGGGTCCCAGGTTCGATTCCCGACTTGGGTCACTGTCCGTGCGGAGTCTGCACGTCCTCCCCGTGTCTGCGTGGGTTTCCTCCGGGTGCTCCGGTTTCCCCCCACAAGTCCCGAAAGACGTGCTGTTAGGTGATTTGGACATTCTGAATTCTCCCTCTGTGACCCGAACAGGCGCCGGAATGTGGCGACTAGGGGCTTTTCACAGTGTTGATCTAAGCCCACTTGTGACACTAATAAAAATTATTATTATTAAATTTCTCCTCATCTCTGTCCTAAATGGTCTACCCTGTATCCTCAGACTGTGACCCCTGGTTCTGGACACTCCCACCATCGGGAACATCCTTCCTGCATCGACCCTGTCCAGTCCTGTTAGAATTTTATAATCTCAATGAGATCCCCCCTCATTCTTCTGAACTCCAGCGAGAACAATCCCAACCGAGTCAATCTCTCCTCGTATGACAGTCCCGCCATCCCTGGAATCAGTCTGGTAAACATTCGCTGCGCTCCCTCGAGAGCAAGAACATCCTTCCTCAGAGAAGGAGACCAAAACTGCCCACAATACTCCAGGTGTGGCCTCACCAAGGCCCAGTATAATTGCAGCAACACATCCCTGCTTCTATACTCGAAACCTCTCGCAATGTAGGCCAACGTACCATTAGCCTTCTTTACCGCCTGCTGTACCTGCAGCTTACCTTCAGCGACTGGTGCACAAGGACACCCAGGTCCCGCTGCACACTCCCCTCTCCCAATTTACGGCCATTCAGATAACAATCTGCCTTCTTGTTTTTGCTTCCAAAGTGGATAACCTCACACTTATCCACATTAAACTGCATCTGCCATTCATTCGCCCACTCACTCAACTTGTCCAAATCACACTGAGGGATCTCTGCATCCTCCTCACAGCTCACCCTTCCACCCAACAGGGATCTCTGCATCCTCCTCACAGCTCACCCTCCACCCAACAGGGATCTCTGCATCCTCCTCACAGCTCACCCTCCCATCCAACAGGGATCTCTGCATCCTCCTCACAGCTCACCCTCCCACCCAACAGGGATCTCTGCATCCTCCTCACAGCTCACCCTCCCACCCAACAGGGATCTCTGCATCCTCCTCACAGCTCACCCTCCCATCCAACAGGGATCTCTGCATCCTCCTCACAGCTCACCCTCCCATCCAACAGGGATCTCTGCATCCTCCTCACAGCTCACCCTCCCACCCAACAGGGATCTCTGCATCCTCCTCACAGCTCACCCTCCCACCCAACAGGGATCTCTGCATCCTCCTCACAGCTCACCCTCCCACCCAACAGGGATCTCTGCATCCTCCTCACAGCTCACCCTCCCATCCAACAGGGATCTCTGCATCCTCCTCACAGCTCACCCTCCCACCCAACAGGGATCTCTGCATCCTCCTCACAGCTCACCCTCCCACCCAACAGAGATCTCTGCATCCTCCTCACAGCTCACCCTCCCACCCAACAGGGATCTCTGCATCCTCCTCACAGCTCACCCTCCCACCCAACAGGGATCTCTGCATCCTCCTCACAGCTCACCCTCCCATCCAACAGGGATCTCTGCATCCTCCTCACAGCTCACCCTCCCACCCAACAGGGATCTCTGCATCCTCCTCACAGCTCACCCTCCCACCCAACAGGGATCTCTGCATCCTCCTCACAGCTCACCCTCCCACCCAACAGGGGTCTCTGCATCCTCCTCACAGCTCACCCTCCCACCCAACAGGGATCTCTGCATCCTCCTCACAGCTCACCCTCCCACCCAACAGGGATCTCTGCATCCTCCTCACAGCTCACCCTCCCATCCAACAGGGATCTCTGCATCCTCCTCACAGCTCACCCTCCCACCCAACAGGGATCTCTGCATCCTCCTCACAGCTCACCCTCCCACCCAACAGGGATCTCTGCATCCTCCTCACAGCTCACCCTCCCACCCAACAGGGATCTCTGCATCCTCCTCACAGCTCACCCTCCCACCCAACAGGGATCTCTGCATCCTCCTCACAGCTCACCCTCCCACCCAACAGGGATCTCTGCATCCTCCTCACAGCTCACCCTCCCATCCAACAGGGATCTCTGCATCCTCCTCACAGCTCACCCTCCCATCCAACAGGGATCTCTGCATCCTCCTCACAGCTCACCCTCCCACCCAACAGGGATCTCTGCATCCTCCTCACAGCTCACCCTCCCACCCAACAGGGATCTCTGCATCCTCCTCACAGCTCACCCTCCCGCCCAACAGGGATCTCTGCATCCTCCTCACAGCTCACCCTCCCATCCAACAGGGGTCTCTGCATCATCCTCACAGCTCACCCTCCCACCCAACAGGGATCTCTGCATCCTCCTCACAGCTCACCCTCCCACCCAACAGGGATCTCTGCATCCTCCTCACAGCTCACCCTCCCACCCAACAGGGATCTCTGCATCCTCCTCACAGCTCACCCTCCCACCCAACAGGGATCTCTGCATCATCCTCACAGCTCACCCTCCCACCCAACAGGGATCTCTGCATCATCCTCACAGCTCACCCTCCCACCCAACAGGGATCTCTGCATCCTCCTCACAGCTCACCCTCCCACCCAACAGGGATCTCTGCATCCTCCTCACAGCTCACCCTCCCACCCAACAGGGATCTCTGCATCATCCTCACAGCTCACCCTCCCACCCAACAGGGATCTCTGCATCCTCCTCACAGCTCACCCTCCCACCCAACAGGGATCTCTGCATCCTCCTCACAGCTCACCCTCCCATCCAACAGGGATCTCTGCATCCTCCTCACAGCTCACCCTCCCACCCAACAGGGATCTCTGCATCCTCCTCACAGCTCACCCTCCCATCCAACAGGGATCTCTGCATCCTCCTCACAGCTCACCCTCCCACCCAACAGGGATCTCTGCATCCTCCTCACAGCTCACCCTCCCATCCAACAGGGATCTCTGCATCCTCCTCACAGCTCACCCTCCCACCCAACAGGGATCTCTGCATCCTCCTCACAGCTCACCCTCCCACCCAACAGGGATCTCTGCATCCTCCTCACAGCTCACCCTCCCACCCAACAGGGATCTCTGCATCCTCCTCACAGCTCACCCTCCCGCCCAACAGGGATCTCTGCATCCTCCTCACAGCTCACCCTCCCGCCCAACAGGGATCTCTGCATCCTCCTCACAGCTCACCCTCCCACCCAACAGGGATCTCTGCATCCTCCTCACAGCTCACCCTCCATCCAACAGGGATCTCTGCATCCTCCTCACAGCTCACCCTCCCACCCAACAGGGATCTCTGCATCCTCCTCACAGCTCACCCTCCCACCCAACAGGGATCTCTGCATCCTCCTCACAGCTCACCCTCCCACCCAACAGGGATCTCTGCATCCTCCTCACAGCTCACCCTCCCACCCAACAGGGATCTCTGCATCATCCTCACAGCTCACCCTCCCACCCAACAGGGATCTCTGCATCATCCTCACAGCTCACCCTCCCACCCAACAGGGATCTCTGCATCATCCTCACAGCTCACCCTCCCATCCAACAGGGATCTCTGCATCCTCCTCACAGCTCACCCTCCCATCCAACAGGGATCTCTGCATCCTCCTCACAGCTCACCCTCCCATCCAACAGGGATCTCTGCATCCTCCTCACAGCTCACCCTCCCGCCCAACAGGGATCTCTGCATCCTCCTCACAGCTCACCCTCCCATCCAACAGGGGTCTCTGCATCCTCCTCACAGCTCACCCTCCCACCCAACAGGGATCTCTGCATCATCCTCACAGCTCACCCTCCCACCCAACAGGGATCTCTGCATCCTCCTCACAGCTCACCCTCCCACCCAACAGGGATCTCTGCATCCTCCTCACAGCTCACCCTCCCATCCAACAGGGATCTCTGCATCATCCTCACAGCTCACCCTCCCACCCAACAGGGATCTCTGCATCCTCCTCACAGCTCACCCTCCCACCCAACAGGGATCTCTGCATCCTCCTCACAGCTCACCCTCCCACCCAACAGGGATCTCTGCATCATCCTCACAGCTCACCCTCCCACCCAACAGGGATCTCTGCATCCTCCTCACAGCTCACCCTCCCACCCAACAGGGATCTCTGCATCCTCCTCACAGCTCACCCTCCCACCCAACAGGGATCTCTGCATCCTCCTCACAGCTCACCCTCCCATCCAACAGGGATCTCTGCATCCTCCTCACAGCTCACCCTCCCACCCAACAGGGATCTCTGCATCCTCCTCACAGCTCACCCTCCCACCCAACAGGGATCTCTGCATCATCCTCACAGCTCACCCTCCCACCCAACAGGGATCTCTGCATCCTCCTCACAGCTCACCCTCCCACCCAACAGGGATCTCTGCATCCTCCTCACAGCTCACCCTCCCATCCAACAGGGATCTCTGCATCCTCCTCACAGCTCACCCTCCCACCCAACAGGGATCTCTGCATCCTCCTCACAGCTCACCCTCCCACCCAACAGGGATCTCTGCATCCTCCTCACAGCTCACCCTCCCATCCAACAGGGATCTCTGCATCCTCCTCACAGCTCACCCTCCCACCCAACAGGGATCTCTGCATCCTCCTCACAGCTCACCCTCCCATCCAACAGGGATCTCTGCATCCTCCTCACAGCTCACCCTCCCACCCAACAGGGATCTCTGCATCCTCCTCACAGCTCACCCTCCCATCCAACAGGGGTCTCTGCATCCTCCTCACAGCTCACCCTCCCACCCAACAGGGATCTCTGCATCCTCCTCACAGCTCACCCTCCCACCCAACAGGGATCTCTGCATCCTCCTCACAGCTCACCCTCCCACCCAACGTGGTGCCATCTGCAAATTTGGAGATATGACATTTTGTTCCCTCATCTAAATCATTGATATATATTGTGAATAGCTGGGGTCCCAGCACCAATCCCTTTGGTACCCCACTGGACACTGTCTGCCAATTTGAAAAAGACCCATTAATTCCTACTCTTTGTTTCCTGGCTGCCAACCAGTTTTCTATCCACCTCAATACACTGCCCCCAATCCCATGCGCTTTAATTTTACACACGAATCTTTGATGCGGGACTTTGTCAAAAGTCTTCTGAAAGTCCAAATATACCACATCCACTGGCTCCCCCTCGTCTACTCTACTCGTTACATCCTGGAAGAATTCCAGTAGATTTGTCAAGCATGATTTTGTTTCATAAATCCACGCTGACTCTGTCCGATCCTGCCACTGGTTTCTAAGTGTTCTGCTATGAATAAATTTATATAGATTCTAGAATTTTCTCCACTACTGACGTCAGGTTTACTGGGCTACAATTCCCTGCTTTCCCTCGACCTCCCTTTTTAAATAGTGGAGTTACATTAGCCACCCTCCAATCTGCAGGGACTGTCCCAGAGTCTGTAGAATCCTGGAAGATGACCACCAAAGCATTCAGTTTCTAGAGCCACTTCCTTCAGCACTCTGGGATGTAGATTCTCAGGCCCTGGGGATTTATCGGCCTTCAATCCCATCACTTTTCCCAGCACCATTTCTCTACCAACATTGATCTCCTTCAGTTCCTCCCTCTCACTAAACACTGCGTTCCCCAACATGTCTGGCATCTTGTGTCCTCATTTGTGAAGACAGAACTAAAATATGTGTTTAGTTGCTCAGCCATTTCTTTGTCCCCTATTATATATTCTCCTGTTTCTGACTGTAAGGGACCTACATTTGTCTTCACCAATCTTTTTCTCTTCACAAATCTATAGAAACTTAGTGTCAGTCTATATGTTCCTTGTTAGCTTACTCTCATACTCTATTTTCCCCTTCTTAATCAATCCCTTGGTCCTTCTTTGCTGAATTCTAAACAGCTTCCGATCCCCAGACCTGGGGCGGAATTCTCCGGAAACGGCGCGATGTCCGCCGACTGGTGCCCAAAATGGCGCAAATCAGACGGGCATCGCGCCGCCCCAAAGGTGCGGAATGCTCCGCATCTTTGGGGGCCGAGCCCCAACATTGAGGGGCTAGGCCGACGCCGGAGGAATTTCCGCCCCGCCAGCTGGCGGAAAAGGCCTTTGGTGCCCCGCCAGCTGGTGCGGAAATGACATCTCTGGGCGGCGCATGCGCGGGAGCGTTAGCGGCCGCTGACAGCTTCCCACGCATGCGCAGTGTAGGGAGTCTCTTCCGCCTCCGCCATGGTGGAGACCGTGGCGGAGGCGGAAGGGAAAGTGTGCCCCCACGGCACAGACCCGCCCGCGGATCGGTGGGCCCCGATCGCGGGCCAGGCCAACGTGGGGGCACCCCCCGGGGCCAGATCGCCCCGCACCCCCCCCCCCCAGGACCCCGGAGCCCGCCCGCGCCGCCTTGTCCCGCCGGTAAGAGGTGGTTTAATCCACGCCGGCGGGACAGGCATTTTAGCAGCGGGACTTCGGCCCATCCGGGCCGGAGAATCGCGGGGGTTGACCCGCCAACCGGCGCGCCGCGATTCCCGCGCCCGCCGAATATCCGGTGCCGGAGACTTCGGCAACCGGCAGGGGCGGGATTCACGCCAGCCCCCGGCGATTCTCCGACCCGACGGGGGGTCGGAGAATCTCGCCCCTGTTGTTTTTCTTGGCCAATTGCTATGCTACTTCCTTGGTTCAAATACTATCCCTAATTTCCCTTGTAAGCCATGGATTGGCCCTCTTACCTGCTTTGCGTTTGTGCCAGACAGGGATATACAATAGTTGCAGTTCCTCCATGTGTTCCTTGAATGTTTGCCATTGTCTATCCACTGTCATCCCTTTAAGTAACATTCCCCAATCGATCAAAACCCACTCACCCCTCATATCTTCATAGTTTCCTTTGTTAAGATTCAGGACCACAGTCTCGGAATAAACTACTTCATCTTGATGAAAGATTCTATCACGTTATGGTCGCTCATCCCCAAGGGGTCTCGCACAGCCAGATTGGCCATGATTCCCATCTCAATACACAGTACCCGGTCTAGCACTAATAACTAATTAATATTAATTACTTTCAGTTTTTCAGTCTCACTAGATCTTGGTCTCTGCACTATTTCCTGTAGGTGTTTTGTGTGTTACATAGATAATTGTATAAACCCATCTGGTTCACTACTGTCCCTTGGGAAATCTGCCTCTTATTACAACTCCAGACCAGACCCCAACAGTGCCTCAGATACTGGACAGAAACCCCAATATTTCCTTTCCATTTTGTAAGACTGGGAGCTCCAGGAGTGATTTCACAATGAAATAGGGATGCGGTATTAAAAAAAAACGTTATTACCAACAGAGTATTATAATATGTTTAACATCACACCAGAAACTAGAGTACAATTCCCCGTTAAACAGTGCTAATCAATACAGAAATACAGTAACCATTAACTGCTATCTTTATTCAAACAACAAATCCGTCTCAGCTCTCAATCCACTTTCAAACACAGTTAGCACTCAGCAATACCTGCTGTACAGAGATGTCTCCACCTTGAGAAAGACAGAGACCATTTGACACTGAACATAGAACATTACAGCGCAGTACAGGCCCTTCGGCCCTCGATGTTGCGCCGACCTGTGAAACCACTCTAAAGCCCATCTACACTATTCCCTTATCGTCCATATGTCTATCCAATGACCATTTGAATGCCCTTAGTGTTGGCGAGTCCACTACTGTTGCAGGCAGGGCATTCCACACCCTTACTACTCTCTGAGTAAAGAACCTGCCTCTGACATCTGTCTTATATCTATCTCCCCTCAATTTAAAGCCATGTCCCCTCGTGCTAGACATCACCATCCGAGGAAAAAGGCTCTCACTGTCCACCCTATCCAATCCTCTGATCATCTTGTCTGCCTCAATTAATTCACCTCTTAACCTTCTTCTCTCTAACGAAAACAGCCTCAAGTCCCTCAGCCTTTCCTCATAAGATCTTTCCTCCATACCAGGCAACATTCTGGTAAATCTCTCTGCACCCTTTCCAATGCTTCCACATCCTTCCTATAATGCGGCGACCAGAATTGCACGCAATACTCCAAATGCGGCCGCACCAGAGTTTTGTACAGCTGCAACATGACCTCATGGCTCCGAAACTCAATCCCTCCACCAATAAAAGCTAACACACCGTACGGCTTCTTAACAACCCTCTCAACCTGAATGGCAACTTTCAGGGATCTATGTACATGGACACCGAGATCTCTCTGCTCATCCACACTGCCAAGAATCTTGGCAGTACTTGGCAGTACTTAGCCAAGTACTTAGCCCAGTACTCTGTCTTCCTGTTATTCCTTCCAAAATGAATCACCTCACACTTTTCTGCATTAAACTCCATTTGCCACCTCTCAGCCCAGCGCTGCAGCTTATCTATGTCCCTCTGTAACTTGTAACATCCGTCCGCAATGTCCACAACTCCACCAACTTTAGTGTCATCTGCAAATTTACTCACCCATCCTTCTACGCCCTCCTCCAGGTCATTTATAAAAATGACAAACAGCAGTGGCCCCAAAACAGATCCTTGTGGTACACCACTAGTAACTGGACTCCAGTCTGAACACTTCCCATCAACCACCACCCTTTGTCTTCTTCCAGCTAGCCAATTTCTGATCCAAACTGCTAAATCACCCTGAATCCCATGCTTCCGTATTTTCTGCAGTAGCCTACCGTGGGGAACCTTATCAAACGCTTTACTGAAATCCATTTACACCACATCGACTGCTTTACCCTCATCCACCTGTGATCCATCTTTCAAGGAAAGATACCTGACCCTGTCAGAACAATGCAGGACCTCCAGCTGAAGTCTTCGGAAGCTGTCTCCATCTTTAGAACAAAAACTAACCTGCTTCTCTGCAAAATGCCTGGTACTCAAGCTCCTCCCATTAATTACATCATCTTACCTGCCTGAAACACAATGTAACTAATTAACTCCACAGGGACCCCCCTTAATCCAAACAAAACTCCATTCGTCCAAAATTGTACGATTGGATTGGATTGGATTTGTTTATTGTCAGTGAGGTACAGTGAAAAGTATTTTTCTGCGAGCAGCTCAACAGATCATTAACTACATGAGAAGAAAAGGGAATAAAAGAAAATACATAATAGGGCAACACAACATATACAATGTAACTACATAAGCACTGGCATCGGGTGAAGCATACAGGGTGTAGTGTTAATGAGGTCAGTCCATAAGAGGGTCATTTAGGAGTCTGGTGACAGTGGGGAAGAAGCTGTTTTTGAGTCTGTTCGTGCGTGTTCTCAGACTTCTGTATCTCCTGCCCGATGGAAGAAGTTGGAAGAGTGAGTAAGCCGGGTGGGAGGGGGCTTTGATTATGCTGCCCGCTTTCCCCAGGCAGCGGGAGGTGTAGATGGAGTCAATGGATGGAGGCAGGTTTGTGTGATGGACTGGGCGGTGTTCACGGCTCTCTGAAGTTTCTTGTGGTCCTGGGCCGAGCAGTTGCCATACCGGGGCTGTGATGCAGCCAGATAGGATGCTTTCTATGGTGCATCTGTAAAAGTTGGTCAGGGTTAATGTGGACATGCCGAATTTCCTTAGTTTCCTGAGGAAGGATAGGCGCTGTTGTGCTTTCTTGGTGGTAGCATCGACGTGGGTGGACCAGGACAGATTTTTGGTGATGTGCACCCCTAGGAATTTGAAACTGCTAACCATCTCCACCTCGGCCCCGTTGATGCTGACAGGGGTGTGGACAGTACTTTGCTTCCTGAAGTCAATGACCAGCTCTTTAGTTTTGCTGGCATTGAGGGAGAGATTGTTGTCGCTGCACCACTCCACTAGGTTCTCTATCTCCCTCCTGTATTCGGACTCATCGTTATTCGAGATCCAGCCCACTATGGTCGTATCGTCAGCAAACTTGTAGATGGAGTTGGAACAAAATTTTGCCACGCAGTCGTGTGTGTACAGGGAGTAGAGTAGGGGGCTAAGTCCGCAGCCTTGCAGGGCCCCGGTATTGAGGACTATTGTGGAGGAGATGTTGTTGTTCATTCTTACTGATTGTGGTCTGTTGGTCAGAAAATCGAGGATCCAGTTGCAGAGTGGGGAGCCAAGTCCTAGGTTTTGGAGCTTTGATATGAGCTTGGCTGGGATTATGGTGTTGAAGGCAGAGCTGTAGTCAATAAATAGGAGTCTAATGTAGGAGTCCTTGGTGTCGAGATGTTCGAGGGATGAGTGTAGGGCCAGAGAAATAGCGTCTACTGTGGACCGGTTCCGACGGTATGCGAATTGCAGTGGATCAAGGCGTTCTGGGAGTATGGAGGTGATGCGCTTCATGATCAACCTCTCGAAACACTTCATTACGACTGAAGTCAGGGCCACTGGTCGGTAGTCATTGAGGCACGTTGCCTGGTTCTTCTTTGATACCGGTATGATGCCTTAATTACACCTCTGCCTCCCAACCTTTCATACCAGGATTATTTAATGCCGCAGCAGTCATACACACTAACCCGGGCTTTTACCCCTTATTGTACCAGATACATAAAATACAGTATATCTTAAATTCCTGCATTCACCATACTCCATGTCACTCTAGACCCACAGCTTAACTCTTAACTCACTCCCGAAATGGCCCAGCAAGCCCAGTCAGTTCAATTAGGGATGACGGCCTTGCCATCACACACACAAACATACCTACCATTTCCAATTCCCCCTTCGGAATATCTCAAAATGACCCACGTTGTGACTCCTTTCAATCATACACATCGAAACTCTCTTTGTCCCTCATTTATCACCTATGAAAAAGAAACCTCTCAATCCACAGGTTTATGAGACTCTTTCACAATATTAGGGGCAGCACGGTAGCATTGTGGATAGCACAATCGCTTCACAGCTCCAGGGTCCCAGGTTCGATTCCCGGCTTGGGTCACTGTCTGTGCGGAGTCTGCACGTCCTCCCCGTGTGTGCGTGGGTTTCCTCCGGGTGCTCCGGTTTACTCCCACAGTCCAAAGATGTGCAGGTTAGGTGGATTGGCCATGATCAATTGCCCTTGGTGTCCAAAATTGCCCTTAGTGTTGGGTGGGGTTACTGGGTTATGGGGATAGGGTGAAGGTGTTGACCTTGGGTAAGGTGCTCTTTCCAAGAGCCGGTGCAGACTCGATGGGCCAAATGGCCTCCTTCTGCACTGTAAATTCTATGATTAGAAATATGTTCTTTCAATCCACTGCTCCCCAGACCCCCTCACATTCCTCCTTCGCCATGAGATGGGCCAGGTTTATAAGAACATAGAACATACAATGCAGAAGGAGGCCATTCGGCCCATCGAGTCTGCACCGACCCACTTAAGTCCTCACTTCCACCCTATCCCCATAACTCAATAACCCCTCCTAACCTTTTTGGTCACTAAGGGCAATTTATCATGGCCAATCCACCTAACCTGCACGTCTTTGGACTGTGGGAGGAAACCGGAGCACCCGGAGGAAACCCACGCACACACGGGGAGAACGTGCAGACTCCGCACAGACAGTGACCCAGCAGGGAATCGAACCTGGGACCCTGGCGCTGTGAAGCCACAGTGCTATCCACTTGTGCTACCGTGCTGCCCTAGAACATAAGAACTAGGAGCAGGAGTAGGCCATCTGACCCTCGAGCCTGCTCCGCCATTTAATGAGATCATGGCTGATCTTTTGTGGACTCAGCTCCACTTTCCGGCCCGAACACCATAACCCTTAATCCCTTTATTCTTCAAAAACTATCTATCTTTATCTTAAAAACATTTAATGAAGGAGCCTCTACTGCTTCACTGGGCAAGGAATTCCATAGATTCACAACCCTTTGGGTGAAGAAGTTCCTCCTAAACTCAGTCCTAAATCTACTTCCCCTTATTTTGAGGCTATGCCCCCGAGTTCTGCTTTCACCCACCAGTGGAAACAACCTGCCCGCATCTATCCTATCTATTCCCTTCATAATCTTTTATGTTTCTACAAGGCACCCCCGCATCCTTCTAAATTCCAATGAGTACAGTCCCAGTCTACTCAACCTCTCGTCATAATCTAATCCCCTCAACTCTGGGATTAACCTAGTGAATCTCCTCTGCACACCCTCCAGAGCCAGTACGTCCTTTCTCAGGTAAGGAGAGCAAAACTGTACAAAGAACAAACAAAGAACAAAGAAATGTACAGCACAGGAACAGGCCCTTCGGCCCTCCAAGCCCGCGCCGACCATACTGCCCGACTAAACTACAATCTTCTACACTTCCTGGGTCCGTATCCTTCTATTCCCATCCTATTCATATATTTGTCAAGATGCCCCTTAAATGTCCCTATCGTCCCTGCTTCCACTACCTCCTCCGGTAGCGAGTTCCAGGCACCCACTACCCTCTGCGTAAAAAACTTGCCTCGTACATCTACTCTAAACCTTGCCCCTCTCACCTTAAACCTATGCCCCCTAGTAATTGACCCCTCTACCCTGGGGAAAAGCCTCTGACTATCCACTCTGTCTATGCCCCTCATAATTTTGTAGACCTCTATCAGGTCGCCCCTCAACCTCCTTCGTTCCAGAGAGAACAAACCGAGTTTATTCAATCGCTCCTCATAGCTTATGCCCTCCATACCAGGCAACATTCTGGTAAAGAATAATACACAATAATACACAATACTCCAGGTGTGGCCTCACTATCACCTTATACAATTGCAGCAGAACCTCCCTAGTCTTAAACTCCATCCCTCTAGCAATGAAGGACAAAACTCCATTCACCTTCTTAATCACCTGTTGCACCTGTAAACCAACTTTTTGCGACTCATGCACTAGCACACCCAGGTCTCTCTGCACAGCAGCATGTTTTAATATTTTAACATTTAAATAATAATCCCTTTTGTTCTTATTCCTACCAAAATGGACAACTTCATATTTGTCAACATTGTATTCCATCTGCCAGACCCTAGCCCATTCACTTAAACGAGCCAAATCCCTCTGCAGACTTCCAGTATCCTCTGCACTTTTTGCTTTACCACTTATCTTAGTGTCATCTGCAAACTTGGACACATTGCACTTGGTCCCTAACTCCAAATCATCAATGTAAATTGTGAACAATTGTGGGCCCAACACTGATCCCTGAGGGACACCACTAACTACTGATTGCCAACCAGAGAAACACCCATTAATCCCCACTCTTTGCTTTCTATTAATTAACCAATCCTCTATCCATGCTATTACTTTACCCTTAATGCCATGCATCTTTATCTTATGCAGCAACCTTTTGTGTGGCACCTTGTCAAAGGCTTTCTGGAAATCCAGATATACCACATCCATTGGCTCCCCGTTATCTACCGCACTGTTAATGTCCTCAAAAAATTCCACTAAATTAGTGAGGCACGACCTGCCCTTTATGAACCCATGCTGCGTCTGTCCAATGGGACAATTTCCATCCAGATGCCTCGCTATTTCTTCCTTGATGATAGATTCCAGCATCTTCCTGACTACTGAAGTTAAGCTCACTGGCCTATAATTACCCACTTTCTGCCTACCTCCTTTTTTAAACAGTGGTGTTACATTTGCTAATTTCCAATCCGTCGGGACCACCCCGTCTAGTGAATTTTGGTAAATTATCACGCGTGCATTAGCAATTTGCCTAGCCATCTCTTTTAGTACTCTGAAATGAAAATTAAAATTGCTTATTGTCACAAGTAGGCTTCAAATGAAGTTACTGTGAAAAGCCCCTAGTCGCCACATTCCGGCGCCTGTTCGGGGAGGCTGTTACGGGAAGCTGTTACTCTGGGTTGCATTCCATCAGGGACAGGGGACTTGTCTACCTTTCGCCCCATTAGCTTGCCCATCACTACCTCCTTAGTGATAGCAATCATCTCAAGGTCCTCACCTGTCATAGCCTCATTTCCATCAGTCACTGGCATGTTATTTGTGTCTTCCACTGTGAAGACCGACCCAAAAAACCTGTTCAGTTCCTCAGCCATTTCCTCATCTCCCATTATTAAATCTCCCTTCTCATTCTCTGAAGGACCAATGTTTACCTTAGCCACTCTTTTTTGTTTTATATATTTGTAGAAATTTTTACTATCTGTTTTTATATTCTGAGCAAGTTTACTCTCTTAATCTTCTTACTCTTCTTTATAGCTTTATTAATAGCCACTAATATTTGCCACTTTGTATGCTTTTTCCTTCAATTTGATACTCTCCCTTATTTCCTTCGATATCCACGGTCGATTTTCCCTCTTTCTACCGTCCTTCCTTTTTGTTGGTATAAACCTTTGCTGAGCACTGTGAAAAATCACTTGGAAGGTTCTCCACTGTTCCTCAACTGTTTCACCATAAAGTCTTTGCTCCCAGTCTACCTTAGTTCTTCTCTCATCCCATTGTAATCTCCTTTGTTTAAGCAAAAAACACTAGTGTTTGATTTTACCTGCTCACCCTCCATCTGTATTTTAAATTCCACCATATTGTGATCGCTCCTTCCGAGAGGATCCCTAACTATGAGACCATTAATCAATCCTGTCTCATTACACAGGACCAGATCTAGGATCGCTTGTTCCCTCGTAGGTTCCATTACATACTGTTCTAGGAAACTATCGCGGATACATTCTATAAACTCCTCCTCAAGGCTGCCTTGACCGACCTGGTTAAACCAATCGACATGTAGATTAAAATCCCCCATGATAACTGCTGTACCATTTCTACAAAGTTATTTCTTTGTTTATTGCCTGCCCCACCGTAATGTTACTATCTGGTGGCCTATAGACTACTCCTATCAGTGACTTTTTCACCTTACTATTCCTGATTTCCACCCAAATGGATTCAACCTTATCCTCCATAGCACCGATGTCATCCCTTACTATTGCCCGGATGTCATCCTTAAATAACAGAGCTACACCACCTCCCTTACCATCCACTCTGTCCTTCCGAAAAGTTTGATACCCTCGGATATTTAACTCCCAGTCGTGACCATCCTTTAACCATGTTTCAGTAATGGCCACTAAATCATAGTCATTCACGATGATTTGCGCCATCAACTCATTTACCTTATTCCGAATACTACGAGCATTCAGGTAAAGTACACTTATGTTGGCTTATATATCTCTGTTTTGAATCTTAACACCTTGATCAGTAACCTCTCCTCAGTTATTTTTCTTTTCAACTTTTCTCCTAATTTTCCTTGTCGTTGAACCCATATCTTCCTGTAACAACCTGCCACGTCGCTTACCATTAATGTTTTCACTTCCCGTTTTATTCCTTTTAGTATTCCTGGTCCTATTCACTGAGCTCCCCTCAGTCACTGTACCTTGTACTGTCGCCCTTTTTGATTTTTGACTATGGCTCCTCTGCCTCACACTTTCCCCCAATTACTGCTTTTTGTTTCTGTCCCTGTTTTACCTCCCTTCGACTTCCTGCATCGGTTCCCATCCCCCTGCCACATTAGTTTAAACCATCCCCAACAGCACTGGGGAAGATTTTATTGCTCGCGTGAATCTATAGAGTGAGCCTTGACACACATTGTTGAGGAGTTGACCATCGTCCGAAATATTGCGAATAAACTCAGCTACCGGCAATGCTGGCTAAAATGACATCTCCAGTCTTCAGCAGCCTGGTTTCAATTCGGGAGGTGCCCCTGGTAAATCATTGCTGTTATTCAGGTGTGTCCAGTGGGACACTCTGGGCTCCGACTGTGCGTATGAAGAGCTGGACATGACTTGAGCTGTGGAACAGCGCGTGGAGGAGGCAGGGGCTATTCAAGGCAGGTTGGCGATGTGAGGAATGATGCTCGTTGACTCATCACCAATATCACTCCGCCTATCAGTCTAATATCTCTCCTCCATTTCCTATTGGCTGTGCACAGGTTTCCAAGAGGCGCCTTTCTCAGAAGCTGGCTGACCAAGTCCAGGCCGCGCCTCCTTGTCCTATTAGTCGGTTTGAAGACCCCGAAAGTCAACTTGATGAGGAGGAAGAGGATGAAGAGAACAAAAGTTGCCAAAGCCACATAAACGGTTACTATAGTTACTCATAGCACAACACAGAAAAGAAGAAAACCAATGTTTCCACACACACTGACTCTCACTGGGATACAGTTCCACACACACTGACTCTCACTGGGATACATTTCCACACACACTGACTCTCACTGGGGTACAGTTCCACACACACTGACTCTCACTGGGATACAGTTCCACACACACTGACTCTCACTGGGGTACAGTTCCACACACACTGACTCTCACTGGGATACAGTTCCACACACACTGACTCTCACTGGGATACAGTTCCACACTCACTGACTCTCACTGGGATACAGTTCCACACAGACTGACTCTCACTGGGATACAGTTCCACAAACACTGACTCTCACTGGGATACAGTTCCACACACACTGACTCTCACTGGGGTACAGTTCCACACACACTGACTCTCACTGGGATACAGTTCCACACACACTGACTCTCACTGGGATACAGTTCCACACACACTGACTCTCACTGGGATACAGTTCCACACACACTGACTCTCACTGGGATACAGTTCCACACACACTGACTCTCACTGGGGTACAGTTCCACACACACTGACTCTCACTGGGGTACAGTTCCACACACACTGACTCTCACTGGGGTACAGTTCCACACACACTGACTCTCACTGGGCTACAGTTCCACACACACTGACTCTCACTGTGGTACAGTTCCACACACACTGACTCTCACTGGGGTACAGTTCCACACACACTGACTCTCACTGGGATACAGTTCCACACACACTGACTCTCACTGGGATACAGTTCCACACACACTGACTCTCACTGGGATACAGTTCCACACACACTGACTCTCACTGGGGTACAGTTCCACACACACTGACTCTCACTGGGCTACAGTTCCACACACACTGACTCTCACTGTGGTACAGTTCCACACACACTAACTCTCACTGGGGTACAGTTCCACACACACTGACTCTCACTGGGGTACAGTTCCCCACACACTGACTCTCACTGGGATACAGTTCCACACACACTGACTCTCACTGGGATACAGTTCCACTCACACTGACTCTCACTGGGATACAGTTCCACACACACTGACTCTCACTGGGGTACAGTTCCCCACACACTGACTCTCACTGGGGTACAGTTCCACACACACTGACTCTCACTGGGATACAGTTCCACACACACTGACTCTCACTGGGATACAGTTCCAAACACACTGACTCTCACTGGGATACAGTTCCACTCACACTGACTCTCACTGGGATACAGTTCCACACACACTGACTCTCACTGGGGTACAGTTCCCCACACACTGACTCTCACTGGGGTACAGTTCCACACACACTGACTCTCACTGGGGTACAGTTCCACACACACTGACTCTCACTGGGATACAGTTCCACACACACTGACTCTCACTGGGATACAGTTCCACACACACTGACTCTCACTGGGGTACAGTTCCACACACACTGACTCTCACTGGGGTACAGTTCCACACACACTGACTCTCACTGGTGTACAGTTCCACACACACTGACTCTCACTGAGATACAGTTCCCCACACACTGACTCTCACTGGGATACAGTTCCACACACACTGACGCTCACTGGGGTACAGTTCCACACACACTGACTCTCACTGGGGTACAGTTCCACACACACTGACTCTCACTGGGGTACAGTTCCACACACACTGACGCTCACTGGGGTACAGTTCCACACACACTGACTCTCACTGAGATACAGTTCCACACACACTGACTCTCACTGGGGTCCAGTTCCACACACACTGACTCTCACTGGGGTACAGTTCCACACACACACTGACTCTCGCTGGGATACAGTTCCACACACACAGACTCTCACTGGGATACAGTTCCACACACACTGACACTCACTGGGATACAGTTCCACACACACTGACTCTCACTGGGATACATTTCCACACACACACTGACTCTCACTGGGGTCCAGTTCCACACACACTGACTCTCACTGGGGTACAGTTCCACACACACGGACTCTCACTGGGGTACAGTTCCACTCACACTGACTCTCACTGGGATACAGTTCCACACACGCTGACTCTCACTGGGATACAGTTCCACACACACTGACTCTCACTGGGGTACAGTTCCACACACACTGACTCTCACTGGGATACAGTTCCACACACACTGACTCTCACTGGGGTACAGTTCCACACACACTGACTCTCACTGGGGTACAGTTCCACACACACTGACTCTCACTGGGATACAGTTCCACACACACTGACTCTCACTGGGGTACAGTTCCACACACACTGACTCTCACTGGGATACAGTTCCACACACACTGACTCTCACTGGGGTACAGTTCCCCACACACTGACTCTCACTGGGATACAGTTCCACACACACTGACTCTCACTGGGATACAGTTCCACACACACTGACTCTCACTGGGATACAGTTCCACACACACTGACTCTCACTGGGGTACAGTTCCACACACACTGACTCTCACTGGGGTACAGTTCCACACACACTGACTCTCACTGGGGTACAGTTCCACACACACTGACTCTCGCTGGGATACAGTTCCATACACACTGACTCTCACTGGGGTACAGTTCCACACACACTGACTCTCACTGGGATACAGTTCCACACACATTGACTCTCACTGGGGTACAGTCCCACACACACTGACTCTCACTGAGATACAGTTCCACACACACTGACTCTCACTGGGATACAGTTCCACACACACTGACTCTCACTGGGATACAGTTCCACACACACTGACTCTCACTGGGGTACAGTTCCACACACACTGACCCTCACTGGGTTACAGTTCCACACACATTGACTCTCACTGGGGTACAGTCCCACACACACTGACTCTCACTGAGATACAGTTCCACACACACTGACCCTCACTGGGTTACAGTTCCACACACATTGACTCTCACTGGGGTACAGTCCCACACACACTGACTCTCACTGAGATACTGTTCCACACACACTGACCCTCACTGGGGTACAGTCCCACACACACTGACTCTCACTGGGATACAGTTCCACACACACTGACTCTCACTGAGATACAGTTCCACACACACTGACTCTCACTGGGGTACAGTCCCACACACACTGACTCTCACTGGGGTACAGTCCCACACACACTGACTCTCACTGGGATACAGGTCCACACACACTGACTCTCACTGGGATACAGTTCCACACACACTGACTCTCACTGGGGTACAGTTCCACACACACTGACTCTCACTGGGATACAGTTCCACACACACTGACCCTCACTGGGGTACAGTTCCACACACACTGACTCTCACTGGGGTACAGTTCCACACACTGACTCTCACTGGGGTACAGTTCCACACACACTGACTCTCACTGGGATACAGTTCCACACACACTGACTCTCACTGGGATACAGTTCCACACACACTGACTCTCACTGGGGTACAGTTCCACACACTGACTCTCACTGGGATACAGTTCCACACACACTGACTCTCACTGGGCTACAGTTCCACACACACTGACTCTCACTGTGGTACAGTTCCACACACACTGACTCTCACTGGGGTACAGTTCCACACACACTGACTCTCACTGGGGTACAGTTCCCCACACACTGACTCTCACTGGGATACAGTTCCACACACACTGACTCTCACTGGGATACAGTTCCACTCACACTGACTCTCACTGGGATACAGTTCCACACACACTGACTCTCACTGGGGTACAGTTCCCCACACACTGACTCTCACTGGGGTACAGTTCCACACACACTGACTCTCACTGGGATACAGTTCCACACACACTGACTCTCACTGGGATACAGTTCCAAACACACTGACTCTCACTGGGATACAGTTCCACTCACACTGACTCTCACTGGGATACAGTTCCACACACACTGACTCTCACTGGGGTACAGTTCCCCACACACTGACTCTCACTGGGGTACAGTTCCACACACACTGACTCTCACTGGGGTACAGTTCCACACACACTGACTCTCACTGGGATACAGTTCCACACACACTGACTCTCACTGGGATACAGTTCCACACACACTGACTCTCACTGGGGTACAGTTCCACACACACTGACTCTCACTGGGGTACAGTTCCACACACACTGACTCTCACTGGTGTACAGTTCCACACACACTGACTCTCACTGAGATACAGTTCCCCACACACTGACTCTCACTGGGATACAGTTCCACACACACTGACGCTCACTGGGGTACAGTTCCACACACACTGACTCTCACTGGGGTACAGTTCCACACACACTGACTCTCACTGGGGTACAGTTCCACACACACTGACGCTCACTGGGGTACAGTTCCACACACACTGACTCTCACTGAGATACAGTTCCACACACACTGACTCTCACTGGGGTCCAGTTCCACACACACTGACTCTCACTGGGGTACAGTTCCACACACACACTGACTCTCGCTGGGATACAGTTCCACACACACTGACTCTCACTGGGATACAGTTCCACACACACTGACACTCACTGGGATACAGTTCCACACACACTGACTCTCACTGGGATACATTTCCACACACACACTGACTCTCACTGGGGTCCAGTTCCACACACACTGACTCTCACTGGGGTACAGTTCCACACACACGGACTCTCACTGGGGTACAGTTCCACTCACACTGACTCTCACTGGGATACAGTTCCACACACGCTGACTCTCACTGGGATACAGTTCCACACACACTGACTCTCACTGGGGTACAGTTCCACACACACTGACTCTCACTGGGATACAGTTCCACACACACTGACTCTCACTGGGGTACAGTTCCACACACACTGACTCTCACTGGGGTACAGTTCCACACACACTGACTCTCACTGGGATACAGTTCCACACACACTGACTCTCACTGGGGTACAGTTCCACACACACTGACTCTCACTGGGATACAGTTCCACACACACTGACTCTCACTGGGGTACAGTTCCCCACACACTGACTCTCACTGGGATACAGTTCCACACACACTGACTCTCACTGGGATACAGTTCCACACACACTGACTCTCACTGGGATACAGTTCCACACACACTGACTCTCACTGGGGTACAGTTCCACACACACTGACTCTCACTGGGGTACAGTTCCACACACACTGACTCTCACTGGGGTACAGTTCCACACACACTGACTCTCGCTGGGATACAGTTCCATACACACTGACTCTCACTGGGGTACAGTTCCACACACACTGACTCTCACTGGGATACAGTTCCACACACATTGACTCTCACTGGGGTACAGTCCCACACACACTGACTCTCACTGAGATACAGTTCCACACACACTGACTCTCACTGGGATACAGTTCCACACACACTGACTCTCACTGGGATACAGTTCCACACACACTGACTCTCACTGGGGTACAGTTCCACACACACTGACCCTCACTGGGTTACAGTTCCACACACATTGACTCTCACTGGGGTACAGTCCCACACACACTGACTCTCACTGAGATACAGTTCCACACACACTGACCCTCACTGGGTTACAGTTCCACACACATTGACTCTCACTGGGGTACAGTCCCACACACACTGACTCTCACTGAGATACTGTTCCACACACACTGACCCTCACTGGGGTACAGTCCCACACACACTGACTCTCACTGGGATACAGTTCCACACACACTGACTCTCACTGAGATACAGTTCCACACACACTGACTCTCACTGGGGTACAGTCCCACACACACTGACTCTCACTGGGGTACAGTCCCACACACACTGACTCTCACTGGGATACAGGTCCACACACACTGACTCTCACTGGGATACAGTTCCACACACACTGACTCTCACTGGGGTACAGTTCCACACACACTGACTCTCACTGGGATACAGTTCCACACACACTGACCCTCACTGGGGTACAGTTCCACACACACTGACTCTCACTGGGGTACAGTTCCACACACTGACTCTCACTGGGGTACAGTTCCACACACACTGACTCTCACTGGGATACAGTTCCACACACACTGACTCTCACTGGGATACAGTTCCACACACACTGACTCTCACTGGGGTACAGTTCCACACACTGACTCTCACTGGGATACAGTTCCACACACACTGACTCTCACTGGGATACAGTTCCACACACACTGACTCTCACTGGGATACAGTTCCACACACACTGACTCTCACTGGGGTACAGTTCCACACACTGACTCTCACTGGGATACAGTTCCACACACACTGACTCTCACTGGGATATAGTTCCACACACACTGACTCTCACTGGGGTACAGTTCCACACACACTGACTCACACTGGAATACAGTTCCACACACACTGACTCTCACTGGGGTACAGTTCCACACACACTGACTCTCACTGGGATACAGTTCCACACACACTGACTCTCACTGGGATACAGTTCCACACACACTGACTCTCACTGGGATACAGTTCCACACACACTGACTCTCACTGGGATACAGTTCCACACACTGACTCTCACTGGGATACAGTTCCACACACACTGACTCTCACTGGGATATAGTTCCACACACACTGACTCTCACTGGGATACAGTTCCACACACACTGACTCTCACTGGGATACAGTTCCACACAGACTGACTCTCACTGGGATACAGTTCCACACACACTGACCCTCACTGGGATACAGTTCCACACACACTGACTCTCACTGGGATACAGTTCCACACACACTGACTCTCACTGGGATACAGTTCCACACACACTGACTCTCACTGGGGTACAGTTCCACACACTGACTCTCACTGGGATACAGTTCCACACACACTGACTCTCACTGGGATACAGTTCCACACACACTGACTCTCACTGGGATACAGTTCCACACACACTGACTCTCACTGGGGTACAGTTCCACACACTGACTCTCACTGGGATACAGTTCCACACACACTGACTCTCACTGGGATATAGTTCCACACACACTGACTCTCACTGGGGTACAGTTCCACACACACTGACTCACACTGGAATACAGTTCCACACACACTGACTCTCACTGGGGTACAGTTCCACACACACTGACTCTCACTGGGATACAGTTCCACACACACTGACTCTCACTGGGATACAGTTCCACACACACTGACTCTCACTGGGATACAGTTCCACACACACTGACTCTCACTGGGGTACAGTTCCACACACTGACTCTCACTGGGATACAGTTCCACACACACTGACTCTCACTGGGATATAGTTCCACACACACTGACTCTCACTGGGATACAGTTCCACACACACTGACTCTCACTGGGATACAGTTCCACACAGACTGACTCTCACTGGGATACAGTTCCACACACACTGACCCTCACTGGGATACAGTTCCACACACACTGACTCTCAGTGGCGTACAGTTCCACACACACTGACTCTCACTGGGATACAGTTCCACACACACTGACTCTCACTGGGATACAGTTCCAAACACACTGACTCTCACTGGGATACAGTTCCACTCACACTGACTCTCACTGGGATACAGTTCCACACACACTGACTCTCACTGGGGTACAGTTCCCCACACACTGACTCTCACTGGGGTACAGTTCCACACACACTGACTCTCACTGGGGTACAGTTCCACACACACTGACTCTCACTGGGATACAGTTCCACACACACTGACTCTCACTGGGATACAGTTCCACACACACTGACTCTCACTGGGGTACAGTTCCACACACACTGACTCTCACTGGGGTACAGTTCCACACACACTGACTCTCACTGGTGTACAGTTCCACACACACTGACTCTCACTGAGATACAGTTCCCCACACACTGACTCTCACTGGGATACAGTTCCACACACACTGACGCTCACTGGGGTACAGTTCCACACACACTGACTCTCACTGGGGTACAGTTCCACACACACTGACTCTCACTGGGGTACAGTTCCACACACACTGACGCTCACTGGGGTACAGTTCCACACACACTGACTCTCACTGAGATACAGTTCCACACACACTGACTCTCACTGGGGTCCAGTTCCACACACACTGACTCTCACTGGGGTACAGTTCCACACACACACTGACTCTCGCTGGGATACAGTTCCACACACACTGACTCTCACTGGGATACAGTTCCACACACACTGACACTCACTGGGATACAGTTCCACACACACTGACTCTCACTGGGATACATTTCCACACACACACTGACTCTCACTGGGGTCCAGTTCCACACACACTGACTCTCACTGGGGTACAGTTCCACACACACGGACTCTCACTGGGGTACAGTTCCACTCACACTGACTCTCACTGGGATACAGTTCCACACACGCTGACTCTCACTGGGATACAGTTGCACACACACTGACTCTCACTGGGGTACAGTTCCACACACACTGACTCTCACTGGGATACAGTTCCACACACACTGACTCTCACTGGGGTACAGTTCCACACACACTGACTCTCGCTGGGATACAGTTCCATACACACTGACTCTCACTGGGGTACAGTTCCACACACACTGACTCTCACTGGGATACAGTTCCACACACATTGACTCTCACTGGGGTACAGTCCCACACACACTGACTCTCACTGAGATACAGTTCCACACACACTGACTCTCACTGGGATACAGTTCCACACACACTGACTCTCACTGGGATACAGTTCCACACACACTGACTCTCACTGGGGTACAGTTACACACACACTGACCCTCACTGGGTTACAGTTCCACACACATTGACTCTCACTGGGGTACAGTCCCACACACACTGACTCTCACTGAGATACAGTTCCACACACACTGACCCTCACTGGGTTACAGTTCCACACACATTGACTCTCACTGGGGTACAGTCCCACACACACTGACTCTCACTGAGATACAGTTCCACACACACTGACCCTCACTGGGGTACAGTCCCACACACACTGACTCTCACTGGGATACAGTTCCACACACACTGACTCTCACTGAGATACAGTTCCACACACACTGACTCTCACTGGGGTACAGTCCCACACACACTGACTCTCACTGGGGTACAGTCCCACACACACTGACTCTCACTGGGATACAGTTCCACACACACTGACTCTCACTGGGATACAGTTCCACACACACTGACTCTCACTGGGGTACAGTTCCACACACACTGACTCTCACTGGGATACAGTTCCACACACACTGACCCTCACTGGGGTACAGTTCCACACACACTGACTCTCACTGGGGTACAGTTCCACACACTGACTCTCACTGGGGTACAGTTCCACACACACTGACTCTCACTGGGATACAGTTCCACACACACTGACTCTCACTGGGATACAGTTCCACACACACTGACTCTCACTGGGGTACAGTTCCACACACTGACTCTCACTGGGATACAGTTCCACACACACTGACTCTCACTGGGATACAGTTCCACACACACTGACTCTCACTGGGATACAGTTCCACACACACTGACTCTCACTGGGGTACAGTTCCACACACTGACTCTCACTGGGATACAGTTCCACACACACTGACTCTCACTGGGATATAGTTCCACACACACTGACTCTCACTGGGGTACAGTTCCACACACACTGACTCACACTGGAATACAGTTCCACACACACTGACTCTCACTGGGGTACAGTTCCACACACACTGACTCTCACTGGGATACAGTTCCACACACACTGACTCTCACTGGGATACAGTTCCACACACACTGACTCTCACTGGGATACAGTTCCACACACACTGACTCTCACTGGGGTACAGTTCCACACACTGACTCTCACTGGGATACAGTTCCACACACACTGACTCTCACTGGGATATAGTTCCACACACACTGACTCTCACTGGGATACAGTTCCACACACACTGACTCTCACTGGGATACAGTTCCACACAGACTGACTCTCACTGGGATACAGTTCCACACACACTGACCCTCACTGGGATACAGTTCCACACACACTGACTCTCAGTGGGGTACAGTTCCACACACACTGACTCTCACTGGGGTACAGTTCCACACACACTGACTCTCACTGGGGTACAGTTCCACACACTGACTCTCACTGGGGTACAGTTCCACACACACTGACTCTCACTGGGATACAGTTCCACACACACTGACTCTCACTGGGATACAGTTCCACACACACTGACTCTCACTGGGGTACAGTTCCACACACTGACTCTCACTGGGATACAGTTCCACACACACTGACTCTCACTGGGATACAGTTCCACACACACTGACTCTCACTGGGATACAGTTCCACACACACTGACTCTCACTGGGGTACAGTTCCACACACTGACTCTCACTGGGATACAGTTCCACACACACTGACTCTCACTGGGATATAGTTCCACACACACTGACTCTCACTGGGGTACAGTTCCACACACACTGACTCACACTGGAATACAGTTCCACACACACTGACTCTCACTGGGGTACAGTTCCACACACACTGACTCTCACTGGGATACAGTTCCACACACACTGACTCTCACTGGGATACAGTTCCACACACACTGACTCTCACTGGGGTACAGTTCCACACACTGACTCTCACTGGGATACAGTTCCACACACACTGACTCTCACTGGGATATAGTTCCACACACACTGACTCTCACTGGGATACAGTTCCACACACACTGACTCTCACTGGGATACAGTTCCACACAGACTGACTCTCACTGGGATACAGTTCCACACACACTGACCCTCACTGGGATACAGTTCCACACACACTGACTCTCAGTGGGGTACAGTTCCACACACACTGACTCTCACTGGGATACAGTTCCACACACACTGACTCTCACTGGGGTACAGTTCCACACACACTGACTCTCACTGGGATACAGTTCCACACACACTGACTCTCACTGGGATACAGTTCCACACACACTGACTCTCACTGGGATACAGTTCCACACACACTGACTCTCACTGGGGTACAGTTCCACACACACTGACTCTCACTGGGATACAGTTCCACACACACTGACTCTCACTGGGGTACAGTTCCACACACACTGACTCTCACTGGGGTACAGTTCCACACACACTGACTCTCACTGGGGTACAGTTCCACACACACTGACTCTCACTGGGATACAGTTCCACACACACTGACTCTCACTGGGCTACAGTTCCACACACACTGAATCTCACTGGGATACAGTTCCACACACACTGACTCTCACTGGGGTACAGTTCCACACACACTGACTCTCACTGGGTACAGTTCCACACACACTGACTCTCACTGGGATACAGTTCCACACAGACTGACACTCACTGGGTACAGTTCCACACACACTGACTCTCACTGGGATACAGTTCCACACACACTGACTCTCACTGGGATACAGTTCCACACACACTGACTCTCACTGGGGTACAGTTCCACACACACTGACTCTCACTGGGGTACAGTTCCACACACACTGACTCTCACTGGGGTACAGTTCCACACACACTGACTCTCACTGGGATACAGTTCCACACACACTGACTCTCACTGGGGTACAGTTCCACACACACTGACTCTCACTGGGGTACAGTTCCACACACACTGACTCTCACTGGGGTACAGTTCCACACACACTGACTCTCACTGGGGTACAGTTCCACACACACTGACTCTCACTGGGGTACAGTTCCACACACACTGACTCTCACTGGGATACAGTTCCACACAGACTGACACTCACTGGGTACAGTTCCACACACACTGACTCTCACTGGGATACAGTTCCACACACACTGACTCTCACTGGGATACAGTTCCACACAGACTGACACTCACTGGGTACAGTTCCAGACACACTGACTCTCACTGGGGTACAGTTCCACACACACTGACTCTCACTGGGATACAGTTCCACACACACTGACTCTCACTGGGGTACAGTTCCACACACACTGACTCTCACTGGGATACAGTTCCACACAGACTGACACTCACTGGGATACAGTTCCACACACACTGACTCTCACTGGGATACAGTTCCACACACACTGACTCTCACTGGGGTACAGTTCCACACACACTGACTCTCACTGGGATACAGTTCCACACACACTGACTCTCACTGGGATACAGTTCCACACACACTGACTCTCACTGGGATACAGTTCCACACACACTGACTCTCACTGGGGTACAGTTCCACACACACTGACTCTCACTGGGATACAGTCCCCACACACTGACTCTCACTGGGGTACAGTTCCACACACACTGACTCTCACTGGGATACAGTTCCACACACACTGACCCTCACTGGGGTACAGTTCCACACACACTGACCCTCACTGGGGTACAGTTCCACACACACTGACTCTCACTGGGATGCAGTTCCACACACACTGACTCTCACTGGGGTACAGTTCCACACACACTGACTCTCACTGGGGTACAGTTCCACACACACTGACTCTCACTGGGATACAGTTCCACACACACTGACTCTCACTGGGATACAGTTCCACACACACTGACCCTCACTGGGATACAGTTCCACACACACTGACCCTCACTGGGACACAGTTCCACACACACTGACTCTCACTGGGATACGGGTTCCACACACACTGACTCTCACTGGGATACGGGTTCCACACACACTGACTCTCACTGGGGTACAGTTCCACACACACTGACTCTCACTGGGATACAGTTCCACACACACTGACTCTCACTGGGATACAGTTCCACACACACTGACTCTCACTGGGGTACAGTTCCACACACACTGACTCTCACTGGGATACAGTTCCACACACACTGACTCTCACTGGGGTACAGTTCCACACACACAGACTCTCACTGGGGTACAGTTCCACACACACTGACTCTCACTGGGGTACAGTTCCACACACACTGACTCTCACTGGGATACAGTTCCACACACACTGACTCTCACTGGGGTACAGTTCCACACACACAGACTCTCACTGGGGTACAGTTCCACACACACTGACCCTCACTGGGATACAGTTCCACACACACTGACTCTCACTGGGATACGGGTTCCACATAGACTGACTCTCACTGGGATACAGTTCCACACACACTGACTCTCACTGGGGTACAGTTCCACACACACAGACTCTCACTGGGGTACAGTTCCACACACACTGACTCTCACTGGGGTACAGTTCCACACACACTGACCCTCACTGGGATACAGTTCCACACACACTGACTCTCACTGGGATACAGTTCCACACACTGACTCTCACTGGGAGACAGTTCCACACACACTGACTCTCACTGGGATACAGTTCCACACACACTGACTCTCACTGGGATACAGTTCCACACACACTGACTCTTACTGGGGTACAGTTCCACACACACTGACTCTCACTGGGATACAGTTCCACACACACTGACTCTCACTGGGATACAGTTCCACACACACTGACTCTCACTGGGGTACAGTTCCACACACTGACTCTCACTGGGATACAGTTCCACACACACTGACTCTCACTGGGATATAGTTCCACACACACTGACTCTCACTGGGGTACAGTTCCACACACACTGACTCACACTGGAATACAGTTCCACACACACTGACTCTCACTGGGGTACAGTTCCACACACACTGACTCTCACTGGGATACAGTTCCACACACACTGACTCTCACTGGGATACAGTTCCACACACACTGACTCTCACTGGGATACAGTTCCACACACACTGACTCTCACTGGGATACAGTTCCACACACACTGACTCTCACTGGGGTACAGTTCCACACACACTGACTCTCACTGGGGTACAGTTCCACACACACTGACTCTCACTGGGATACAGTTCCACACACACTGACTCTCACTGGGATACAGTTCCACACACTCTGACTCTCACTGGGGTACAGTTCCACACACACTGACTCTCACTGGGATACAGTTCCACACACACTGTCTCTCACTGGGGTACAGTTCCACACACACTGACTCTCACTGGGATACAGTTCCACACACACTGACTCTCACTGGGGTACAGTTCCACACACACTGACTCTCACTGGGGTACAGTTCCACACACACTGACTCTCACTGGGGTACAGTTCCACACACACTGACTCTCACTGGGATACAGTTCCACACACACTGACTCTCACTGGGCTACAGTTCCACACACACTGAATCTCACTGGGATACAGTTCCACACACACTGACTCTCACTGGGGTACAGTTCCACACACACTGTCTCTCACTGGGATACAGTTCCACACACACTGACGCTCACTGGGGTACAGTTCCACACACACTGACTCTCACTGGGGTACAGTTCCACACACACTGACTCTCACTGGGATACAGTTCCACACACACTGACTCTCACTGGGATACAGTTCCACACACACTGACTCTCACTGGGGTACAGTTCCACACACACTGACTCTCACTGGGATACAGTTCCACACACACTGACTCTCACTGGGGTACAGTTCCACACACACTGACTCTCACTGGGATACAGTTCCACACACACTGACTCTCACTGGGGTACAGTTCCACACACACTGACTCGCACTGGGATATAGTTCCACACACATTGACTCTCACTGGGGTACAGTTCCACACACACTGACTCTCACTAGGATACAGTTCCACACACACTGACTCTCACTGGGATACAGTTCCACACACACTGACTCTCACTGGGGTACAGTTCCACACACACTGACTCTCACTGGGATACAGTTCTGCACACACTGTCTCTCACTGGGGTACAGTTCCACACACACTGTCTCTCACTGAGGTACAGTTCACCACACACTGACTCTCACTGGGATACAGTTCCACACACACTGACTCTCACTGGGGGACAGTTCCACACACACTGACTCTCACTGGGATACAGTTCCACACACACTGACTCTCACTGGGATACAGTTCCACACACACTGACTCTCACTGGGGTACAGTTCCACACACACTGACTCTCACTGGGATACAGTTCCACACACACTGACTCTCACTGGGGTACGGTTCCACACACACTGAATCTCACTGGGGTACAGTTCCACACACACTGACTCTCACTGGGATACAGTTCCACACACACTGACTCTCACTGGGGTACAGTTCCACACACACTGACTCTCACTGGGATACAGTTCCACACACACTGACTCTCACTGGGGTACAGTTCCACACACACTGACTCTCACTGGGGTACAGTTCCACACACACTGACTCTCACTGGGATACAGTTCCACACACACTGACTCTCACTGGGATACAGTTCCCCACACACTGACTCTCACTGGGATACAGTTCCACACACACTGACTCTCACTGGGATACAGTTCCACACACACTGTCTCTCACTGGGATACAGTTCCCCACACACTGACTCTCACTGGGATACAGTTCCACACACACTGACTCTCACTGGGATACAGTTCCACACACACTGTCTCTCACTGGGGTACAGTTCCACACACACTGACTCTCACTGAGATACAGTTCCACACACACTGACTCTCACTGGGGTACAGTTCCACACCCACTGACTCTCACTGGGGTACAGTTCCACACACACTGACTCTCACTGGGATACAGTTCCACACACACTGACTCTCACTGGGGTACAGTTCCACACACACTGACTCTCACTGGGATACAGTTCCACATACTGACTCTCACTGGGATACAGTTCCACACAGACTGACTCTCATTGGGGTACAGTTCCACACACACTGACTCTCTGGGGTACAGTTCCACACACACTGACTCTCACTGGGATACAGTTCCACACACACTGACTCTCACTGGGATACAGTTCCACACAGACTGACTCTCACTGGGATACAGTTCCACACAGACTGACTCTCACTGGGATACCGTTCCACACACACTGACTCTCAATGGGGTACAGTTCCACACATACTGACTCTCACTGGGGGACAGTTCCACACACACTGACTCTCACTGGGGTACAGTTCCACACACACTGACTCTCACTCGGATACAGTTCCACACACACTGACTCTCACTGGGATACAGTTCCACAGACTCTGACTCTCACTGGGATACAGTTCCACACACACTGACTCTCACTGGAATACAGTTCCACACAGACCCTGACTCTCACTGGGGTACAGTTCCACACACACTGACTCTCACTGGGATACAGTTCCACACACACTGACTCTCACTGGGATACAGTTCCACACACACTGACTCTCACTGTGCTACAGTTCCACACACACTGACTCTCACTGGGGTACAGTACCACACACACTGACTCTCACTGGGGTACAGTTCCACACACACTGACTCTCACCGGGATACAGTTCCACACACACTGACTCTCACTGGGGTACAGTTCCACACACACTGACTCTCGCTGGGGTACAGTTCCACACACACTGACTCTCACTCAGGTACCGTTCCCCACACACTGACTCTCACTGGGATACAGTTCCACACACAGTGATTCTCACTGGGATACAGTTCCACACACACTGACTCTCACTGGGATACAGTCCCACACACACTGACTCTCACTGGGATACAGTTCCACACAGACTGACTCTCACTGGGATACAGTTCCACACACACTGACTCTCACTGGGATACAGTTCCACACACACTGACTCTCACTGGGGTACAGTTCCACACACACTGACTCTCACTGGGGTACAGTTCCACACACACTGACTCTCACTGGGATACAGTTCCACACACACTGACTCTCACTGGGATACAGTTCCACACATACTGACTCTCATTGGGGTACAGTTCCACACACACTGACTCTCACTGGGATACAGTTCCACACACACTGTCTCTCACTGGGGTACAGTTCCACACACACTGACTCTCACTGGGGTACAGTTCCACACACACTGACTCTCACTGGGGTACAGTTCCACACACACTGACTCTCACTGGGATACAGTTCCACACACACTGACTCTCACTGGGGTACAGTTCCACACACACTGACTCTCACTGGGGTACAGTTCCACACACACTGACTCTCACTGGGGTACAGTTCCACACACACTGACTCTCACTGGGATACAGTTCCACACACACTGACTCTCACTGGGATACAGTTCCACACACACTGACTCTCACTGGGGTACAGTTCCACACACACTGACTCTCACTGTGATACAGTTCCACACACACTGTCTCTCACTGGGATACAGTTCCCCACACACTGACTCTCACTGGGATACAGTTCCACACACACTGACTCTCACTGGGATACAGTTCCACACACACTGTCTCTCACTGGGGTACAGTTCCACACACACTGACTCTCACTGAGATACAGTTCCACACACACTGACTCTCACTGGGGTACAGTTCCACACCCACTGACTCTCACTGGGGTACAGTTCCACACACACTGACTCTCACTGGGATACAGTTCCACACACACTGACTCTCACTGGGGTACAGTTCCACACACACTGACTCTCACTGGGATACAGTTCCACATACTGACTCTCACTGGGATACAGTTCCACACAGACTGACTCTCATTGGGGTACAGTTCCACACACACTGACTCTCTGGGGTACAGTTCCACACACACTGACTCTCACTGGGATACAGTTCCACACACACTGACTCTCACTGGGATACAGTTCCACACAGACTGACTCTCACTGGGATACAGTTCCACACAGACTGACTCTCACTGGGATACCGTTCCACACACACTGACTCTCAATGGGGTACAGTTCCACACATACTGACTCTCACTGGGGGACAGTTCCACACACACTGACTCTCACTGGGGTACAGTTCCACACACACTGACTCTCACTCGGATACAGTTCCACACACACTGACTCTCACTGGGATACAGTTCCACAGACTCTGACTCTCACTGGGATACAGTTCCACACACACTGACTCTCACTGGAATACAGTTCCACACAGACCCTGACTCTCACTGGGGTACAGTTCCACACACACTGACTCTCACTGGGATACAGTTCCACACACACTGACTCTCACTGGGATACAGTTCCACACACACTGACTCTCACTGTGCTACAGTTCCACACACACTGACTCTCACTGGGGTACAGTACCACACACACTGACTCTCACTGGGGTACAGTTCCACACACACTGACTCTCACCGGGATACAGTTCCACACACACTGACTCTCACTGGGGTACAGTTCCACACACACTGACTCTCGCTGGGGTACAGTTCCACACACACTGACTCTCACTCAGGTACCGTTCCCCACACACTGACTCTCACTGGGATACAGTTCCACACACAGTGATTCTCACTGGGATACAGTTCCACACACACTGACTCTCACTGGGATACAGTCCCACACACACTGACTCTCACTGGGATACAGTTCCACACAGACTGACTCTCACTGGGATACAGTTCCACACACACTGACTCTCACTGGGATACAGTTCCACACACACTGACTCTCACTGGGGTACAGTTCCACACACACTGACTCTCACTGGGGTACAGTTCCACACACACTGACTCTCACTGGGATACAGTTCCACACACACTGACTCTCACTGGGATACAGTTCCACACATACTGACTCTCATTGGGGTACAGTTCCACACACACTGACTCTCACTGGGATACAGTTCCACACACACTGTCTCTCACTGGGGTACAGTTCCACACACACTGACTCTCACTGGGGTACAGTTCCACACACACTGACTCTCACTGGGGTACAGTTCCACACACACTGACTCTCACTGGGATACAGTTCCACACACACTGACTCTCACTGGGGTACAGTTCCACACACACTGACTCTCACTGGGGTACAGTTCCACACACACTGACTCTCACTGGGGTACAGTTCCACACACACTGACTCTCACTGGGATACAGTTCCACACACACTGACTCTCACTGGGATACAGTTCCACACACACTGACTCTCACTGGGGTACAGTTCCACACACACTGACTCTCACTGTGATACAGTTCCACACACACTGACTCTCACTGGGGTACAGTTCCACACACACTGACTCTCACTGGGATACAGTTCCACACACACTGACTCTCACTGGGGTACAGTTCCACACACACTGACTCTCACTGGGGTACAGTTCCACACACACTGGCTCTCACTGGGATACAGTTCCACACACACTGACTCTCACTGGGATACAGTTACACACACACTGACTCTCACTGGGATACAGTTCCACACACACTGACTCTCACTGGGGCACAGTTCCACACACATTGACTCTCACTGGGATACAGTTCCACACACACTGACTCTCACTGGGGTACAGTTCCACACACACTGACTCTCACTGGGATACAGTTCCACACACACTGACTCTCACTGGGATAGTTTCACACACACTGACTCTCACTGGGGTACAGTTCCACGCACACTGACTCTCACTGGGGTACAGTTCCACACACACTGACTCTCACTGGGATACAGTTCCACACACTGACTCTCACTGGGATACAGTTACACACACACTGACTCTCACTGGGGTACAGTTCCACACACTGACTCTCACTGGGGTACAGTTCCACGCACACTGACTCTCACTGGGGTACAGTTCCACGCACACTGACTCTCACTGGGGTACAGTTCCACACACACTGACTCTCACTGGGATACAGTTACACACACACTGACTCTCACTGGGATACAGTTCCACACACACTGACTCTCACTGGGATACAGTTCCACACACTGACTCTCACTGGGATACAGTTACACACACACTGATTCTCACTGGGGTACAGTTCCACACACACTGACTCTCACTGGGATACCGTTCCACACACACTGACTCTCACTGGGATACAGTTCCACACAGACTGACTCTCATTGGGGTACAGTTCCACACACACTGACTCTCTGGGGTACAGTTCCACACACACTGACTCTCACTGGGATACAGTTCCACACACACAGACTCTCACTGGGATACAGTTCCACACAGACTGACTCTCACTGGGATACAGTTCCACACACACTGACTCTCACTGGGATACAGTTCCACAGACTCTGACTCTCACTGGGATACAGTTCCACACACACTGACTCTCACTGGGATACAGTTCCACACAGACCCTGACTCTCACTGGGGTACAGTTCCACACACACTGACTCTCACTGGGATACAGTTCCACACACACTGACTCTCACTGGGGTACAGTTCCACACACACTGACTCTCACTGGGATACAGTTCCACACACACTGACTCTCACTGGGGTACAGTTCCTCACACACTGACTCTCGCTGGGGTACAGTTCCACACACACTGACTCTCACTCAGGTACAGTTCCCCACACACTGACTCTCACTGGGATACAGTTCCAGACACACTGACTCTCACTGGGATACAGTTCCACACACACTGACTCTCACTGGGGTACAGTTCCACACACACTGACTCTCACTGGGGTACAGTTCCACACACACTGACTCTCACTGGGATACAGTTCCACACACACTGACTCTCACTGGGATACAGTTCCACACACACTGACTCTCATTGGGGTACAGTTCCACACACACTGACTCTCACTGGGATACAGTTCCACACACACTGACTCTCACTGGGGTACGGTTCCACACACACTGAATCTCACTGTGGTACAGTTCCACACACACTGACTCTCACTGGGATACAGTTCCACACACACTGACTCTCACTGGGGTACAGTTCCACACACACTGACTCTCACTGGGATACAGTTCCACACACACTGACTCTCACTGGGGTACAGTTCCACACACACTGACTCTCACTGGGATACAGTTCCACACAAACTGACTCTCACTGGGGTACAGTTCCACACACACTGACTCTCACTGGGATACAGTTCCACACACACTGACTCTCACTGGGATACAGTTCCACACACACTGACTCTCACTGGGATACAGTTCCACACACACTGACTCTCACTGGGATACAGTTCCACACACACTGACTCTCACTGGGGTACAGTTCCACACACACTGACTCTCACTGGGATACAGTTCCACACACACTGACTCTCACTGGGATACAGTTCCCCACACACTGACTCTCACTGGATACAGTTCCACACACACTGACTCTCACTGGGATACAGTTCCACACACACTGACTCTCACTGGGATACAGTTCCACACACACTGACTCTCACTGGGATACAGTTCCACACACACTGACTCTCACTGGGGTACAGTTCCACACACACTGACTCTCACTGGGATACAGTTCCACACACACTGACTCTCACTGGGGTACGGTTCCACACACACTGAATCTCACTGGGGTACAGTTCCACACACACTGACTCTCACTGGGCTACAGTTCCACACACACTGAATCTCACTGTGATACAGTTCCACACACACTGACTCTCACTGGGGTACAGTTCCACACACACTGAATCTCACTGGGATACAGTTCCACACACACTGACTCTCATTGGGCTACAGTTCCACACACACTGAATCTCACTGGGATACAGTTCCACACACACTGACTCTCACTGGGGTACAGTTCCACACACACTGTCTCTCACTGGGATACAGTTCCACACACACTGACTCTCACTGGGGTACAGTTAAACACACTGACTCTCACTGGGATACAGTTCCACACACACTGACTCTCACTGGGATACAGTTCCACACACACTGACTCTCACTGGGGTACAGTTCCACACACACTGACTCTCACTGGGGTACAGTTCCACACACACTGACTCTCACTAGGATACAGTTCCACACACACTGACTCTCACTGGGATACAGTTCCACACACACTGACTCTCACTGGGGTACAGTACCACACACACTGACTCTCACTGGGATACAGTTCTGCACACACTGTCTCTCACTGGGGTACAGTTCCACACACACTGTCTCTCACTGAGGTACAGTTCACCACACACTGACTCTCACTGGGGTACGGTTCCACACACACTGACTCTCACTGAGATACAGTTCCACACACACTGACTCACACTGGGATACAGTTCCACACACACTGACTCTCACTGGGGGACAGTTCCACACACACTGACTCTCACTGGGATACAGTTCCACACACACTGACTCTCACTGGGATACAGTTCCACACACACTGACTCTCACTGGGGTACAGTTCCACACACACTGACTCTCACTGGGATACAGTTCCACACACACTGACTCTCACTGGGGTACGGTTCCACACACACTGAATCTCACTGGGGTACAGTTCCACACACACTGACTCTCACTGGGATACAGTTCCACACACACTGACTCTCACTGGGGTACAGTTCCACACACACTGACTCTCACTGGGATACAGTTCCACACACACTGACTCTCACTGGGGTACAGTTCCACACACACTGACTCTCACTGTGGTACAGTTCCACACACACTGACTCTCACTGGGGTACGGTTCCACACACACTGACTCTCACTGGGATACAGTTCCACACACACTGACTCTCACTGGGATACAGTTCCACACACATTGACTCTCACTGGGATACAGTTCCCCACACACTGACTCTCACTGGGATACAGTTCCACACACACTGACTCTCACTGGGATACAGTTCCACACACACTGGCTCTCACTGCTGTACAGTCCCACACACACTGACTCTCACTGGGATACAGTTCCACACACACTGACTCTCACTGGGATACAGTTCCACACACACTGGCTCTCACTGGGGTACAGTCCCACGCACACTGACTCTCACTGGGATACCGTTCCCCACACACTGACTCTCACTGGGATACAGTTCCACACACACTGTCTCTCACTGGGTTACAGTTCCACACACACTGACTCTCACTGGGGGACAGTTCCACACACACTGACTCTCACTGGGGGACAGTTCCACACACACTGACTCTCACTGGGATACAGTTCCACACACAGTGACTCTCACTGGGATACAGTTCCACACACACTGACTCTCAGTGGGATACAGTTCCACACACACTGACTCTCACTGGGATAAAGTTCCACACACACTGACTCTCACTGGGATACAGTTCCACACACACTGACTCTCACTGGGGGACAGTTCCACACAAACTGACTCTCACTGGGGTACAGTTCCACGCACACTGACTCTCACTGGGGTACGGCTCCACACACACTGACTCTCACTGGGATACAGTTCCACACACACTGACTCTCACTGGGGTGCAGTTCCACACACACTGACTCTCACTGGGGTACAGTTCCACACACACTGACTCTCACTGGGATACAGTTCCACACACACTGACTCTCACTGGGGTGCAGTTCCACACACACTGACTCTCACTGGGGTACAGTTCCACACACACTGACTCTCACTGGGATACAGTTCCACACACACTGACTATCACTGGGGTGCAGTTCCACACACACTGACTCTCACTGGGGTACAGTTCCACACACACTGACTCTCACTGGGATACAGTTCCACACACACTGACTCTCACTGGGGTACAGTTCCACACACACTGACTCTCACTGGGATACAGTTCCACACACACTGACTCACACTGGGATACAGTTCCACACACACACTGACTCTCACTGGGGTACAGTTCCACACACACTGACTCTCACTGGGATACAGTTCCACACACACTGACTCTCACTGGGGTACAGTTCCACACACACTGACTCTCACTGGGATACAGTTCCACACACACTGACACTCACTGGGATACAGTTCCACACACACTGACTCTCACTGGGTTACAGTTCCACACACACTGACTCTCACTGGGATACAGTTCCACACACACTGACTCTCACTGGGGTACAGTTCCACACACACTGACTCTCACTGGGATACAGTTCCACACACACTGACTCTCACTGGGGTACAGTTCCACACACACTGACTCTCACTGGGATACAGTTCCACACACACTGACTCTCACTGGGATACAGTTCCACACACACTGACCCTCACTGGGATACAGTTCCACACACACTGACTCTCACTGGGATACTGTTCCACACACACTGACTCACACTGGGATACAGTTCCACACACACTGACTCTCACTGGGATACAGTTCCACACACACTGACTCTCACTGGGATACAGTTCCACACACACTGACTCTCACTGGGATACAGTTCCACACAGACTGACTCTCACTGGGATACAGTTCCACACACACTGACTCTCACTGGGATACAGTTCCACAGACTCTGACCCTCACTGGGATACAGTTCCACACAGACTGACTCTCACTGGGATACAGTTCCACACAGACCCTGACTCTCACTGGGGTACAGTTCCACACACACTGACTCTCACTGGGATACAGTTCCACACACACTGACTCTCACTGGGATACAGTTCCACACAAACTGACTCTCACTGTGCTACAGTTCCACACACACTGTCTCTCACTGGGGTACAGTTCCACACACACTGACTCTCACTGGGGTACAGTTCCACACACACTGACTCTCGCTGGGGTACAGTTCCACACACACTGACTCTCACTCAGGTACAGTTCCCCACACACTGACTCTCACTGGGATACAGTTCCACACACACTGACTCTCACTGGGATACAGTTCCACACACACTGACTCTCACTGGGATACAGTTCCACACAGACTGACTCTCACTGCGATACAGTTCCACACACACTGACTCTCACTGGGATACAGTTCCACACACACTGACTCTCACTGGGGTACAGTTCCACACACACTGACTCTCACTGGGGTACAGTTCCACACACACTGACTCTCACTGGGATACAGTTCCACACACACTGACTCTCACTGGGATACAGTTCCACACACACTGACTCTCACTGGGGTACAGTTCCACACACACTGACTCTCACTGGGATACAGTTCCACACACACTGTCTCTCACTGGGGTACAGTTCCACACACACTGACTCTCACTGGGATACAGTTCCACACACACTGACTCTCACTGGGGTACAGTTCCACACACACTGACTCTCACTGGGGTACAGTTCCACACACACTGACTCTCACTGGGGTACAGTTCCACACACACTGACTCTCACTGGGATACAGTTCCACACATACTGACTCTCACTGGGGGACAGTTCCACACACACTGACTCTCACTGGGATACAGTTCCCCACACACTGACTCTCACTGGGGTACAGTTCCACACACACTGACTCTCACTGGGGTACAGTTCCACACACACTGACTCTCACTGGGATACAGTTCCCCACACACTGACTCTCACTGGGGTACAGTTCCACACACACTGACTCTCACTGGGGTACAGTTCCACACACACTGACTCTCACTGGGATACAGTTCCACACACACTGACTCACTGGGGTACAGTTCCACACACACTGACTCTCACTGGGGTACAGTTCCACACACACTGACTCTCACTGGGGTACAGTTCCACACACACTGACTCTCACTGGGATACAGTTCCAAACACACTGTCTCTCACTGGGATACAGTTCCACACACACTGACTCTCACTGGGGTACAGATCCACACACACTGACTCTCACTGGGATACAGTTCCACACACACTGACTCTCACTGGGGTACAGTTCCACACACACTGACTCTCACTGGGATACAGTTCCACACACACTGACACTCACTGGGGTACAGTTCCACACACACTGACTCTCACTGGGGTACAGTTCCACACACACTGACTCTCACTGGGATACAGTTCCACACACACTGACTCACACTGGGATACAGTTCCACACACACTGACTCTCACTGGGGTACAGTTCCACACACACTGACTCTCACTGGGGTACAGTTCCACACACGGGCTCTCACTGGGGTACAGTTCCACACACACTGACTCTCACTGGGGTACAGTTCCACACACACTGACTCTCACTGGGCTACAGTTCCACACACACTGACTCTCACTGGGGTACAGTTCCACACACAATGACTCTCACTGGGATACAGTTCCACACACACTGACTCTCACTGGGGTACAGTTCCACACACACTGACTCTCACTGGGATACAGTTCCACACACACTGACTCTCACTGGGGTACAGTTCCACACACACTGACTCTCACTGGGGTACAGTTCCACACATGCTGACTCTCACTGGGATACAGTTCCACACACACTGACTCTCACTGGGATACAGTTCCACACACACTGACTCTCACTGGGGTACAGTTCCACACACACTGACTCTCACTGGGATACAGTTCCACACACACTGACTCTCACTGGGGTACAGTTCCACACACACTGACTCTCACTGGGGTACAGTTCCACACATGCTGACTCTCACTGGGATACAGTTCCTCACACACTGACTCTCACTGGGGGACAGTTCCACACACACTGACTCTCACTGGGGTACAGTTCCACACAGGCTGACTCTCACTGGGATACAGTTCCACACACACTGACTCTCACTGGGATACAGTTCCACACACACTGACTCTCACTGGGGTACAGTTCCACACACACTGACTCTCACTGGGGTACAGTTCCACACATGCTGACTCTCACTGGGATACAGTTCCACACACACTGACTCTCACTGGGATACAGTTCCACACACACTGACTCTCACTGGGGTACAGTTCCACACACACTGACTCTCACTGGGATACAGTTCCACACACACTGACTCTCACTGGGGTACAGTTCCACACACACTGACTCTCACTGGGGTACAGTTCCACACATGCTGACTCTCACTGGGATACAGTTCCTCACACACTGACTCTCACTGGGGGACAGTTCCACACACACTGACTCTCACTGGGGTACAGTTCCACGCACACTGACTCTCACTGGGGTACGGTTCCACACACACTGACTCTCACTGGGATACAGTTCCACACACACTGACTCTCACTGGGGTACAGTTCCACACACACTGACTCTCACTGGGGTGCAGTTCCACACACACTGACTCTCACTGGGGTACAGTTCCACACACACTGACTCTCACTGGGATACAGTTCCACACACACTGACTCTCACTGGGGTACAGTTCCACACACACTGACTCTCACTGGGCTACAGTTCCACACACACTGACTCTCACTGGGATACAGTTCCACTCACACTGACTCTCACTGGGGTACAGTTCCACACACACTGACTCTCACTGGGATACAGTTCCACACACACTGACTCTCACTGGGATACAGTTCCACACACACTGACTCTCACTGGGTTACAGTTCCACACACACTGACTCTCACTGGGATACAGTTCCACACACACTGACTCTCACTGGGGTACAGTTCCACACACACTGACTCTCACTGGGATACAGTTCCACACACACCGACTCTCACTGGGGTACAGTTCCACACACACTGACTCTCACTGGGATACAGTTCCACACACACTGACTCTCACTGGGATACAGTTCCACACACACTGACCCTCACTGGGATACAGTTCCACACACACTGACTCTCACTGGGATACAGTTCCACACACACTGACTCACACTGGGATACAGTTCCACACACACTGACTCTCACTGGGATACAGTTCCACACACACTGACTCTCACTGGGATACTGTTCCACACACACTGACTCTCACTGGGGTACAGTTCCACACACACTGACTCTCACTGGGATACAGTTCCCCACACACTGACTCTCACTGGGGTACAGTTCCACACACACTGACTCTCACTGGGCTACAGTTCCACACACATTGACTCTCACTGGGCTACAGTTCCACACACACTGACTCTCACTGGGAACAGTTCCACACACACTGACTCTCTCTGTGATGCAGTTCCACACACACTGACTCTCACTGGGATGCAGATCCACACACACTGACTCTCACTGGGATACAGTTCCACACACACTGACTCTCACTGGGATACAGTTCCACACACACTGACTCTCACTGGGATGCAGATCCACACACACTGACTCTCACTGGGATACAGTTCCACACACACTGACTCTCACTGGGATACAGTTCCACACACACTGACTCTCACTGGGATACAGTTCCACACACACTGACTCTCACTGGGATGCAGATCCACACACACTGACTCTCACTGGGATATAGTTCCACACACACTGACTGTCACTGGGCTACAGTTCCACACACACTGACTCTCACTGGGATACAGGTCCACAGACTCTGACTCTCACTGGGATACAGTTCCACACACACTGACTCTCACTGGGATACAGTTCCACACAGACCCTGACTCTCACTGGGATACAGTTCCACAGACTCTGACTCTCACTGGGATACAGTTCCACACACACTGACTCTCACTGGGATACTGTTCCACACAGACCCTGACTCTCACTGGGGTACAGTTCCACACACACTGACTCTCACTGGGATACAGTTCCACACACACTGACTCTCACTAGGATACAGTTCCACACACACTGACTCTCACTGTGCTACAGTTCCACACACACTGACTCTCACTGGGGTACAGTTCCACACACACTGACTCTCACTGGGGTACAGTTCCACACACACTGACTCACACTGGGATACAGTTCCACACACACTGACTCTCACTGGGGTACAGTTCCACACACACTGACTCTCACTGGGGTACAGTTCCACACACGGGCTCTCACTGGGGTACAGTTCCACACACACTGACTCTCACTGGGGTACAGTTCCACACACACTGACTCTCACTGGGCTACAGTTCCACACACACTGACTCTCACTGGGGTACAGTTCCACACACACTGACTCTCACTGGGATACAGTTCCACACACACTGACTCTCACTGGGGTACAGTTCCACACACACTGACTCTCACTGGGATACAGTTCCACACACACTGACTCTCACTGGGGTACAGTTCCACACACACTGACTCTCACTGGGGTACAGTTCCACACATGCTGACTCTCACTGGGATACAGTTCCACACACACTGACTCTCACTGGGATACAGTTCCACACACACTGACTCTCACTGGGGTACAGTTCCACACACACTGACTCTCACTGGGATACAGTTCCACACACACTGACTCTCACTGGGGTACAGTTCCACACACACTGACTCTCACTGGGGTACAGTTCCACACATGCTGACTCTCACTGGGATACAGTTCCTCACACACTGACTCTCACTGGGGGACAGTTCCACACACACTGACTCTCACTGGGGTACAGTTCCACACAGGCTGACTCTCACTGGGATACAGTTCCACACACACTGACTCTCACTGGGATACAGTTCCACACACACTGACTCTCACTGGGGTACAGTTCCACACACACTGACTCTCACTGGGGTACAGTTCCACACATGCTGACTCTCACTGGGATACAGTTCCACACACACTGACTCTCACTGGGATACAGTTCCACACACACTGACTCTCACTGGGGTACAGTTCCACACACACTGACTCTCACTGGGATACAGTTCCACACACACTGACTCTCACTGGGGTACAGTTCCACACACACTGACTCTCACTGGGGTACAGTTCCACACATGCTGACTCTCACTGGGATACAGTTCCTCACACACTGACTCTCACTGGGGGACAGTTCCACACACACTGACTCTCACTGGGGTACAGTTCCACGCACACTGACTCTCACTGGGGTACGGTTCCACACACACTGACTCTCACTGGGATACAGTTCCACACACACTGACTCTCACTGGGGTACAGTTCCACACACACTGACTCTCACTGGGGTGCAGTTCCACACACACTGACTCTCACTGGGGTACAGTTCCACACACACTGACTCTCACTGGGATACAGTTCCACACACACTGACTCTCACTGGGGTACAGTTCCACACACACTGACTCTCACTGGGCTACAGTTCCACACACACTGACTCTCACTGGGATACAGTTCCACTCACACTGACTCTCACTGGGGTACAGTTCCACACACACTGACTCTCACTGGGATACAGTTCCACACACACTGACTCTCACTGGGATACAGTTCCACACACACTGACTCTCACTGGGTTACAGTTCCACACACACTGACTCTCACTGGGATACAGTTCCACACACACTGACTCTCACTGGGGTACAGTTCCACACACACTGACTCTCACTGGGATACAGTTCCACACACACCGACTCTCACTGGGGTACAGTTCCACACACACTGACTCTCACTGGGATACAGTTCCACACACACTGACTCTCACTGGGATACAGTTCCACACACACTGACCCTCACTGGGATACAGTTCCACACACACTGACTCTCACTGGGATACAGTTCCACACACACTGACTCACACTGGGATACAGTTCCACACACACTGACTCTCACTGGGATACAGTTCCACACACACTGACTCTCACTGGGATACTGTTCCACACACACTGACTCTCACTGGGGTACAGTTCCACACACACTGACTCTCACTGGGGTACAGTTCCACACACACTGACTCTCACTGGGCTACAGTTCCACACACACTGACTCTCACTGGGGTACAGTTCCACACACACTGACTCTCACTGGGGTACAGTTCCACACACACTGACTCTCACTGGGGTACAGTTCCACACACACTGACTCTCACTGGGATACAGTTCCACACACTGACTCTCACTGGGGTACAGTTCCACACACACTGACTCTCACTGGGGTACAGTTCCACACACACTGACTCTCACTGGGATACAGTTCCACACACACTGACTCTCACGGGGATACAGTTCCACACACACTGACTCTCACTGGCGTACAGTTCCACACACACTGCCTCTCACTGGGATACAGTTCCACACACACTCACTCTCACTGGGATACAGTTCCACACACACTGACTCTCACTGGGGTACAGTTCCACACACACTGACTCTCACTGAAATACAGTTCCACACACACTGACTCTCACTGGGGTACAGTTCCACACACACTGACTCTCACTGGGATACAGTTCCACACACACTGACTCTCACTGGGGTACAGTTCCACACACACTGACTCTCACTGGGGTACAGTTCCACACACACTGACTCTCACTGGGGTACAGTTCCACACACACTGACTCTCACTGGGATACAGTTCCACACACACTGACTCTCACTGGGGTACAGTTCCACACACACTGACTCTCACTGGGATACAGTTCCACACACACCGACTCTCACTGGGATACTGTTCCACACACACTGACTCTCACTGGGATACAGTTCCACACACACTGACTCTTACTGGGGTACAGTTCCACACACACTGAACCTCACTGGGATACAGTTCCACACACACTGACTCTCACTGGGGTACAGTTCCACACACACTGACTCTCACTGGGATACAGTTCCACACACACTGACTCTCACTGGGATACAGTTCCACACACACTGACTCTCACTGGGGTACAGTTCCACACACACTGACTCTCACTGGGCTACAGTTCGACCAACACTTACTCTCACTGGGATACAGTTCCACACACACTGACTCTCACTGGGATACAGTTACACACACACTGACTCTCACTGGGATACGGTTCCACACACACTGACTCTCACTGGGATACAGTTCCACACACACTGACTCTCACTGGGGTACGGGTTACACACACACTGACTCACACTGGGATACAGTTCCACACACACTGACTCTCACTGGGGTACGGGTTACACACACACTGACTCACACTGGGATACAGTTCCACACACACTGACTCTCACTGGGATACAGTTCCCCACACACACTTGCTCTCACTGGGATACAGTTCCACACACACTGACTCTCACTGGGATACAGTTCCACACACACTGACTCTCACTGGGATACAGTTCCACACACACTGACTCTCACTGGGATACAGTTACACACACACTGACTCTCACTGGGATACAGTTACACACACACTGAGTCTCACTGGGATACAGTTCCACACACACTGACTCTCACTGGGATACAGTTACACACACACTGACTCTAACTGGGATACAGTTACACACACACTGACTCTCACTGGGGTACAGTTCCACACACACTGACTCTCACTGGGGTACAGTTCCACACACACTGACTCTCACTGGGATACAGTTCCACACACACTGACTCTCACTGGGGTACAGTTCCACACACACTGACCCTCACTGGGGTACAGTCCCACACACACTGACTCTCACTGGAGTACAGTTCCACACACACTGACTCTCACTGGGATACAGTTCCCCACACACTGACTCTCACTGGGGTACAGTTCCACACACACTGACTCTCACTGGGCTACAGTTCCACACACATTGACTCTCACTGGGCTACAGTTCCACACACACTGACTCTCACTGGGAACAGTTCCACACACACTGACTCTCTCTGTGATGCAGTTCCACACACACTGACTCTCACTGGGATGCAGATCCACACACACTGACTCTCACTGGGATACAGTTCCACACACACTGACTCTCACTGGGGTACAGTTCCACACACACTGACTCTCACTGGGATGCAGATCCACACACACTGACTCTCACTGGGATACAGTTCCACACACACTGACTCTCACTGGGATACAGTTCCACACACACTGACTCTCACTGGGATACAGTTCCACACACACTGACTCTCACTGGGATGCAGATCCACACACACTGACTCTCACTGGGATATAGTTCCACACACACTGACTCTCACTGGGCTACAGTTCCACACACACTGACTCTCACTGGGATACAGTTCCACAGACTCTGACTCTCACTGGGATACAGTTCCACACACACTGACTCTCACTGGGATACAGTTCCACACAGACCCTGACTCTCACTGGGATACAGTTCCACAGACTCTGACTCTCACTGGGATACAGTTCCACACACACTGACTCTCACTGGGATACAGTTCCACACAGACCCTGACTCTCACTGGGGTACAGTTCCACACACACTGACTCTCACTGGGATACAGTTCCACACACACTGACTCTCACTAGGATACAGTTCCACACACACTGACTCTCACTGTGCTACAGTTCCACACACACTGACTCTCACTGGGGTACAGTTCCACACACACTGACTCTCACTGGGGTACAGTTCCACACACACTGACTCTCACTGGGATACAGTTCCACACACACTGACTCTCACTGGGGTACAGTTCCACACACACTGACTCTCACTCAGGTACAGTTCCCCACACACTGACTCTCACTGGGATACAGTTCCACACACACTGACTCTCACTGGGATACAGTTCCACACACACTGACTCTCACTGGGGTACAGTTCCACACACACTGACTCTCACTGGGGTACAGTTCCACACACACTGACTCTCACTGGGATACGGTTCCACACACACTGACTCTCACTGGTATACAGTTCCACACAGACTGACTCTCACTGGGATACAGTTCCACACACACTGACTCTCACTGGGATACAGTTCCACACACACTGACTCTCACTGGGGTACAGTTCCACACACACTGACTCTCACTGGGGTACAGTTCCATACACACTGACTCTCACTGGGATACAGTTCCACACACACTGACTCTCACTGGGATACAGTTCCACACACACTGACTCTCACTGGGGTACAGTTCCACACACACTGACTCTCACTGGGATACAGTTCCACACACACTGTCTCTCACTGGGGTACAGTTCCACACACACTGACTCTCACTGGGATACAGTTCCACACACACTGACTCTCACTGGGGTACAGTTCCACACACACTGACTCTCACTGGGGTACAGTTCCACACACACTGACTCTCACTGGGGTACGGTTCCACACACACTGACTCTCACTGGGATACAGTTCCACACACACTGACTCTCACTGGGATACAGTTCCACACACACTGACTCTCACTGGGATACAGTTCCCCACACACTGACTCTCACTGGGATACAGTTCCACACACACTGGCTCTCACTGGGGTACAGTCCCACACACACTGACTCTCACTGGGATACAGTTCCACACACACTGACTCTCACTGGGATACAGTTCCACACACACTGGCTCTCACTGGGGTACAGTCCCACGCACACTGACTCTCACTGGGACACAGTTCCCCACACACTGACTCTCACTGGGATACAGTTCCACACACACTGTCTCTCACTGGGTTACAGTTCCACACACACTGACTCTCACTGGGGGACAGTTCCACACACACTGACTCTCACTGGGATACAGTTCCACACACAGTGACTCTCACTGGGATACAGTTCCACACACACTGACTCTCAGTGGGATACAGTTCCACACACACTGACTCTCACTGGGATAAAGTTCCACACACACTGACTCTCACTGGGATACAGTTCCACACACACTGACTCTCACTGGGGGACAGTTCCACACACACTGACTCTCACTGGGGTACAGTTCCACGCACACTGACTCTCACTGGAGTACGGTTCCACACACACTGACTCTCACTGGGATACAGTTCCACACACACTGACTCTCACTGGGGTGCAGTTCCACACACACTGACTCTCACTGGGGTACAGTTCCACACACACTGACTCTCACTGGGATACAGTTCCACACACACTGACTCTCACTGGGGTGCAGTTCCACACACACTGACTCTCACTGGGGTACAGTTCCACACACACTGACTCTCACTGGGATACAGTTCCACACACACTGACTCTCACTGGGGTACAGTTCCACACACACTGACTCTCACTGGGATACAGTTCCACACACACTGACTCTCACTGGGATACAGTTCCACACACACTGACTCTCACTGGGGTACAGTTCCACACACACTGACTCTCGCTGGGGTACAGTTCCACACACACTGACTCTCACTCAGGTACAGTTCCCCACACACTGACTCTCACTGGGATACAGTTCCACACACACTGACTCTCACTGGGATACAGTTCCACACACACTGACTCTCACTGGGGTACAGTTCCACACACACTGACTCTCACTGGGGTACAGTTCCACACACACTGACTCTCACTGGGATACGGTTCCACACACACTGACTCTCACTGGGATACAGTTGCACACAGACTGACTCTCACTGGGATACAGTTCCACACACACTGACTCTCACTGGGATACAGTTCCACACACACTGACTCTCACTGGGGTACAGTTCCACACACACTGACTCTCACTGGGGTACAGTTCCACACACACTGACTCTCACTGGGATACAGTTCCACACACACTGACTCTCACTGGGATACAGTTCCACACACACTGACTCTCACTGGGGTACAGTTCCACACACACTGACTCTCACTGGGATACAGTTCCACACACACTGTCTCTCACTGGGGTACAGTTCCACACACACTGACTCTCACTGGGATACAGTTCCACACACACTGACTCTCACTGGGGTACAGTTCCACACACACTGACTCTCACTGGGGTACAGTTCCACACACACTGACTCTCACTGGGGTACGGTTCCACACACACTGACTCTCACTGGGATACAGTTCCACACACACTGACTCTCACTGGGATACAGTTCCACACACACTGACTCTCACTGGGATACAGTTCCCCACACACTGACTCTCACTGGGATACAGTTCCACACACACTGACTCTCACTGGGATACAGTTCCACACACACTGGCTCTCACTGGGGTACAGTCCCACACACACTGACTCTCACTGGGATACAGTTCCACACACACTGACTCTCACTGGGATACAGTTCCACACACACTGGCTCTCACTGGGGTACAGTCCCACGCACACTGACTCTCACTGGGATACAGTTCCCCACACACTGACTCTCACTGGGATACAGTTCCACACACACTGTCTCTCACTGGGTTACAGTTCCACACACACTGACTCTCACTGGGGGACAGTTCCACACACACTGACTCTCACTGGGATACAGTTCCACACACAGTGACTCTCACTGGGATACAGTTCCACACACACTGACTCTCAGTGGGATACAGTTCCACACACACTGACTCTCACTGGGATAAAGTTCCACACACACTGACTCTCACTGGGATACAGTTCCACACACACTGACTCTCACTGGGGGACAGTTCCACACACACTGACTCTCACTGGGGTACAGTTCCACGCACACTGACTCTCACTGGAGTACGGTTCCACATACACTGACTCTCACTGGGATACAGTTCCACACACTCTGACTCTCACTGGGGTGCAGTTCCACACACACTGACTCTCACTGGGGTACAGTTCCACACACACTGACTCTCACTGGGATACAGTTCCACACACACTGACTCTCACTGGGGTGCAGTTCCACACACACTGACTCTCACTGGGGTACAGTTCCACACACACTGACTCTCACTGGGATACAGTTCCACACACACTGACTCTCACTGGGGTACAGTTCCACACACACTGACTCTCACTGGGATACAGTTCCACACACACTGACTCACACTGGGATACAGTTCCACACACACACTGACTCTCACTGGGGTACAGTTCCACACACACTGACTCTCACTGGGATACAGTTCCACACACACTGACTCTCACTGGGGTACAGTTCCACACACACTGACTCTCACTGGGATACAGTTCCACACACACTGACTCTCACTGGGATACAGTTCCACACACACTGACTCTCACTGGGTTACAGTTCCACACACACTGACTCTCACTGGGATACAGTTCCACTAACACTGACTCTCACTGGGGTACAGTTCCACACACACTGACTCTCACTGGGATACAGTTCCACACACACTGACTCACACTGGGATACAGTTCCACACACACTGACTCTCACTGGGATACAGTTCCACACAAACTGACTCTCACTGGGATACAGTTCCACACACACTGACTCTCACTGGGATACAGTTCCACACAGACTGACTCTCACTGGGATACAGTTCCACACACACTGACTCTCACTGGGATACAGTTCCACAGACTCTGACTCTCACTGGGATACAGTTCCACACACACTGACTCTCACTGGGATACAGTTCCACACAGACCCTGACTCTCACTGGGGTACAGTTCCACACACACTGACTCTCACTGGGATACAGTTCCACACACACTGACTCTCACTGGGATACAGTTCCACACACACTGACTCTCACTGTGCTACAGTTCCACACACACTGACTCTCACTGGGGTACAGTTCCACACACACTGACTCTCACTGGGGTACAGTTCCACACACACTGACTCTCACTGGGATACAGTTCCACACACACTGACTCTCACTGGGGTACAGTTCCACACACACTGACTCTCGCTGGGGTACAGTTCCACACACACTGACTCTCACTCAGGTACAGTTCCCCACACACTGACTCTCACTGGGATACAGTTCCACACACACTGACTCTCACTTGGATACAGTTCCACACACACTGACTCTCACTGGGGTACAGTTCCACACACACTGACTCTCACTGGGGTACAGTTCCACACACACTGACTCTCACTGGGATACAGTTCCACACACACTGACTCTCACTGGGATACAGTTCCACACAGACTGACTCTCACTGGGATACAGTTCCACACACACTGACTCTCACTGGGATACAGTTCCACACAGACCCTGACTCTCACTGGGGTACAGTTCCACACACACTGACTCTCACTGGGATACAGTTCCACACACACTGACTCTCACTGGGGTACAGTTCCACACACAATGACTCTCACTGGGGTACAGTTCCACACACACTGACTCTCACTGGGGTACGGTTCCACACACACTGACTCTCACTGGGATGCAGTTCCACACACACTGACTCTCACTGGGATACAGTTCCACACACACTGACTCTCACTGGGATACAGTTCCCCACACACTGACTCTCACTGGGATACAGTTCCACACACACTGTCTCTCACTGGGATACAGTTCCACACACACTGGCTCTCACTGGGGTACAGTTCCACACACACTGACTCTCACTGGGGTACAGTTCCACACACACTGACTCTCACTGGGATACAGTTCCACACACACTGACTCTCACTGGGGTACAGTTCCACACACACTGACTCTCACTGGGATACAGTTCCACAAACACTGACTCTCACTGGGATACAGTTCCACACACACTGACCCTCACTGGGATACAGTTCCACACACACTGACTCTCACTGGGATACAGTTCCACACACACTGACTCACACTGGGATACAGTTCCACACACACTGACTCTCACTGGGATACAGTTCCACACACACTGACTCTCACTGGGATACAGTTCCACACAGACTGACTCTCACTGGGATACAGTTCCACACAGACTGACTCTCACTGGGATACAGTTCCACACACACTGACTCTGACTGGGATACAGTTCCACAGACTCTGACTCTCACTGGGATACAGTTCCACACACACTGACTCTCACTGGGATACAGTTCCACACAGACCCTGACTCTCACTGGGGTACAGTTCCACACACACTGACTCTCACTGGGATACAGTTCCACACACACTGACTCTCACTGGGGTACAGTTCCACACACACTGACTCTCACTGGGATACAGTTCCACACACACTGACTCTCACTGGGGTACAGTTCCACACACACTGACTCTCACTGGGGTACAGTTCCACACATGCTGACTCTCACTGGGATACAGTTCCACACACACTGACTCTCACTGGGATACAGTTCCACACACACTGACTCTCACTGGGTTACAGTTCCACACACACTGACTCTCACTGGGGTACAGTTCCACTCACACTGACTCTCACTGGGGTACAGTTCCACACACACTGACTCTCACTGGGGTACAGTTCCACATACACTGACTCTCACTGGGATACAGTTCCACACACACTGACTCTCACTGGGGTACAGTTCCACACACACTGACTCTCACTGGGGTACAGTTCCACACACACTGACTCTCACTGGGATACAGTTCCACACACACTGACTCTCACTGGGATAGTTCCACACACACTGACTCTCACTGGGGGACAGTTCCACACACACTGACTCTCACTGGGATACAGTTCTGCACACACTGACTCTCACTGGGGTACAGTTCCACACACACTGACCCTCACTGGGGTACAGTTCCACACACACTGACTCTCACTGGGGTACAGTTCCACACATACTGAGCCTCACTGGGATACAGTTCCACACACACTGACTCTCACTGGGATACAGTTCCACACACACTGACTCTCACTGGGGTATAGATCCACACACACTGACTCTCACTGGGGTACAGTTCCACACACACTGACTCTCACTGGGGTACAGTTCCACACACACTGACTCTCACTGGGGTATAGATCCACACACACTGACTCTCACTGGGGTACAGTTCCACACACACTGACTCTCACTGGGGTACAGTTCCACACACACTGACTCTCACTGGGGTACAGTTCCACACACACTGACTCTCACTGGGATACAGTTCCACACACAATGACTCTCAGTGGGGTACAGTTCCACACACACTGACTCTCACTGGGATACAGTTCCACACACACTGACTCTCACTGGGGTACAGTTCCACACACACTGACTCTCACTGGGGTACAGTTCCACACACACTGACTCTCACTGGGGTACAGTTCCACACACACTGACTCTCACTGGGATACAGTTCCACACACACTGACTCTCACTGGGATACAGTTCCACACACACTGACACTCACTGGGATACAGTTCCACACACACTGACTCTCAATGGGGTACAGTTCCACACACACTGACTCTCACTGGGATACAGTTCCACACACACTGACTCACACTGGGATACAGTTCCACACACACTGACTCTCACTGGGGTACAGTTCCACACACACTTACTCTCACTGGGATACAGTTCCACACACACTGACTCTCACTGGGATACAGTTCCACACACACTGACTCTCACTGGGATACAGTTTCACACACACAGACTCTCACTGGGATACAGTTCCACACACACTGACACTCACTGGGATACTGTTCCACACACACTGACTCTCTCTGGGTTACAGTTCCACACACACTGACTCTCACTGGGATACAGTTCCACACACACAGACTCTCACTGGGGTACAGTTCCACACACACTGACTCTCACTGGGGTACACTTCCACACACACAGTCTCTCACTGGGATACAGTTCCACACACTCTGACTCTCACTGTGGTACAGTTCCACACACACTGACTCTCACTGGGGTACAGTTCCACACACACTGACTCTCACTGGGGTACAGTTCCACACACACTGACTCTCGCTGGGATACAGTTCCACACACACTGACTCTCACTGGGGTACAGTTCCACACACACTGACTCTCACTGGGGTACAGTTCCACACATGCTGACTCTCACTGGGATACAGTTCCACAGACACTGACTCTCACTGGGGTACAGTTCCACACACACTGACTCTCACTGGGGTACAGTTCCACACACACTGACTCTCACTGGGGTACAGTTCCACACACACTGACTCTCACTGGGATACAGTTCCACACACACTGACTCTCACTGGGATAGTTCCACACACACTGACTCTCACTGGGGGACAGTTCCACACACACTGACTCTCACTGGGATACAGTTCTGCACACACTGACTCTCACTGGGGTACAGTTCCACACACACTGACCCTCACTGGGGTACAGTTCCACACACACTGACTCTCACTGGGGTACAGTTCCACACATACTGAGCCTCACTGGGATACAGTTCCACACACACTGACTCTCACTGTGCTACAGTTCCACACACACTGACTCTCACTGGGGTATAGATCCACACACACTGACTCTCACTGGGGTACAGTTCCACACACACTGACTCTCACTGGGGTACAGTTCCACACACACTGACTCTCACTGGGGTACAGTTCCACACACACTGACTCTCACTGGGATACAGTTCCACACACAATGACTCTCACTGGGGTACAGTTCCACACACACTGACTCTCACTGGGATACAGTTCCACACACACTGACTCTCACTGGGGTACAGTTCCACACACACTGACTCTCACTGGGGTACAGTTCCACACACACTGACTCTCACTGGGGTACAGTTCCACACACACTGACTCTCACTGGGATACAGTTCCACACACACTGACTCTCACTGGGATACAGTTCCACACACACTGACACTCACTGGGATACAGTTCCACACACACTGACTCTCAATGGGGTACAGTTCCACACACACTGACTCTCACTGGGATACAGTTCCACACACACTGACTCACACTGGGATACAGTTCCACACACACTGACTCTCACTGGGGTACAGTTCCACACACACTTACTCTCACTGGGATACAGTTCCACACACACTGACTCTCACTGGGATACAGTTCCACACACACTGACTCTCACTGGGATACAGTTTCACACACACAAACTCTCACTGGGATACAGTTCCACACACACTGACTCTCTCTGGGTTACAGTTCCACACACACTGACTCTCACTGGGATACAGTTCCACACACACTGACTCTCACTGGGGTACAGTTCCACACACACTGACTCTCACTGGGGTACACTTGCACACACACTGTCTCTCACTGGGATACAGTTCCACACACTCTGACTCTCACTGTGGTACACTTCCACACACACTGACTCTCACTGGGGTACAGTTCCACACACACTGACTCTCACTGGGGTACAGTTCCACACACACTGACTCTCGCTGGGATACAGTTCCACACACACTGACTCTCACTGGGGTACAGTTCCACACACACTGACACTCACTGGGGTACAGTTCCACACATGCTGACTCTCACTGGGATACAGTTCCACAGACACTGACTCTCACTGGGATACAGTTCCACACACACTGACTCTCACTGGGGTACAGTTCCACACACACTGACTCTCACTGGGGTACAGTTCCACACATGCTAACTCTCACTGGGATACAGTTCCACACACACTGATTCTCACTGGGATACAGTTCCACACACACTGACTCTCACTGGGGTACAGTTCCACACACACTGACTCTCACTGGGATACAGTTCCACACACACTGACTCTCACTGGGATAGTTCCACACACACTGACTCTCACTGGGGTACAGTTCCACACACACTGACTCTCACTGGGATACAGTTCTGCACACACTGACTCTCACTGGGGTACAGTTCCACACACACTGACCCTCACTGGGGTACTGTTCCACACACACTGACTCTCACTGGGGTACAGTTCCACACACACTGAGTCTCACTGGGATACAGTTCCACACACACTGACTCTCACGGGGCTACAGTTCCACACACACTGACTCTCACTGGGGTACAGTTCCACACACACTGACTCTCACTGGGGTACAGTTCCACACACACTGACTCACACTGGGGTACAGTTCCACACACACTGACTCTCACTGGGGTACAGTTCCACACACACTGACTCTCACTGGGATACAGTTCCACACACACTGACTCTCACTGGGGTACAGTTCCACTCACACTGACTTTCACTGGGATACAGTTCCACACACACTGACTCACACTGGGGTACAGTTCCACACACACTGACTCTCACTGGGGTACAGTTCCACACACACTGACTCTCACTGGGGTACAGTTCCACACACACTGACTCTCACTGGGATACAGTTCCACACACACTGACTCTCACTGGGATACAGTTCCACACACACTGACTCTCACTGGGATACAGTTTCACACACACAGACTCTCACTGGGATACAGTTCCACACACACTGACACTCACTGGGATACTGTTCCACACACACTGACTCTCTCTGGGTTACAGTTCCACACACACTGACTCTCACTGGGATACAGTTCCACACACACTGACTCTCACTGGGGTACAGTTCCACACACACTGACTCACACTGGGGTACACTTCCACACACACTGACTCTCACTGGGATACAGTTCCACACACTCTGACTCTCACTGGGGTACAGTTCCACACACACTGACTCTCACTGGGGTACAGTTCCACACACACTGACTCTCACTGGGGTACAGTTCCACACACACTGACTCTCGCTGGGATACAGTTCCACACACACTGACTCTCACTGGTGTACAGTTCCACACACACTGACTCTCACTGGGGTACAGTTCCACACACGCTGACTCTCACTGGGATACAGTTCCACACACGCTGACTCTCACTGGGATACAGTTCCACACACACTGACTCTCACTGGGGTACAGTTCCACACACACTGACTCTCACTGGGGTACAGTTCCACACACACTGACTCTCACTGGACTACAGTTCCACCCACACTGACTCTCACTGGGAGACAGTTCCACACACACTGACTCTCACTGGGGTACATTTCCACAGACACTGACTCTCACTGGGGGACAGTTCCACACACACTGACTCTCACTGGGGTACAGTTCCACACACACTGACTCTCACTGGGATACAGTTCCACACACACTGACTCTCACTTGTGTACAGTTCCACACACACTGACTCTCACTGGGGTACAGTTCCACACACACGGACTCTCACTGGGGTACTGTTCCACACACACTGACTCTCACTGGGATACAGTTCCACACATGCTGACTCTCACTGGGATACAGTTCCACACACACTGACTCTCACTGGGATACAGTTCCACACACACTGACTCTCACTGGGGTACAGTTCCACACACACTGACTCTCACTGGGATACAGTTCCACACACACTGACTCTCACTGGGATAGTTCCACACACACTGACTCTCACTGGGGTACAGTTCCACACACACTGACTCTCACTGGGATACAGTTCTGCACACACTGACTCTCACTGGGGTACAGTTCCACACACACTGACCCTCACTGGGGTACAGTTCCACACACACTGACTCTCACTGGGGTACAGATCCACACACACTGAGCCTCACTGGGATACAGTTCCACACACACTGACTCTCACTGGGCTACAGTTCCACACACACTGACTCTCACTGGGGTACAGTTCCACACACACTGACTCTCACTGGGATACAGTTCTGCACACACTGACTCTCACTGGGGTACAGTTCCACACACACTGACCCTCACTGGGGTACAGTTCCACACACACTGACTCTCACTGGGGTACAGTTCCACACACACTGAGCCTCACTGGGATTCAGTTCCACACACACTGACTCTCACTGGGCTACAGTTCCACACACACTGACTCTCACTGGGGTACAATTCCACACACACTGACTCTCACTGGGGTACAGTTCCACACACACTGACTCACACTGGGGTACAGTTCCACACACTGAATCTCACTGGGGTACAGTTCCACACACACTGACTCTCACTGGGATACAGTTCCACACACACTGACTCTCACTGGGGTACAGTTCCACACACACTGACTCTCACTGGGATACAGTTCCACACACACTGACTCTCACTGGGGTACAGTTCCACACACACTGACTCTCACTGGGGTACAGTTCCACACACACTGACTCTCACTGGGGTACAGTTCCACACACACTGACTCTCATTGGGATACAGTTCCACACACACTGACTCTCACTGGGATACAGTTCCACACACACTGACTCTCACTGGGATACAGTTCCACACACACTGACTCTCACTGGGGTACAGTTCCACACACACTGACTCTCACTGGGATACAGTTCCACACACACTGACTCACACTGGGATACAGTTCCACACACACTGACTCTCACTGGGGTACAGTTCCACACACACTGACTCTCACTGGGATACAGTTCCACACACACTGGCTCTCACTGGGATACAGTTCCACACACACTGACTCTCACTGGGATACAGTTTCACACACACAGACTCTCACTGGGATACAGTTTCACACACACAGACTCTCACTGGGATACAGTTCCACACACACTGACACTCACTGGGATACTGTTCCACACACACTGACTCTCTCTGGGTTACAGTTCCACACACACTGACTCTCACTGGGATACAGTTCCACACACACTGACTCTCACTGGGGTACAGTTCCACACACACTGACTCTCACTGGGAACACTACCACACACACTGACTCTCACTGGGATACAGTTCCACACACTCTGACTCTCACTGGGGTACAGTTCCACACACACTGACTCTCACTGGGGTACAGTTCCACACACACTGACTCTCACTGGGGTACAGTTCCACACACACTGACTCTCGCTGGGATACAGTTCCACACACACTGACTCTCACTGGGGTACAGTTCCACACACACTGACTCTCACTGGGGTACAGTTCCATACACGCTGACTCTCACTGGGATACAGTTCCACACACACTGACTCTCACTGGGGTACAGTTCCACACACACTGACTCTCACTGGGGTACAGTTCCACACACACTGACTCTCACTGGGATACAGTTCCACACATGCTGACTCTCACTGGGATACAGTTCCACACACACTGACTCTCACTGGGATACAGTTCCACACACACTGACTCTCACTGGGATACAGTTCCACACACACTGACTCTCACTGGGGTACAGTTCCACACACACTGACTCTCACTGGGATACAGTTCCACACACACTGACTCTCAGTGGGATAGTTCCACACACACTGACTCTCACTGGGGTACAGTTCCACACACACTGACTCTCACTGGGATACAGTTCTGCACACACTGACTCTCACTGGGGTACAGTTCCACACACACTGACCCTCACTGGGGTACAGTTCCACACACACTGACTCTCACTGGGGTACAGTTCCACACACACTGAGCCTCACTGGGATACAGTTCCACACACACTGACTCTCACTGGGCTACAGTTCCACACACACTGACTCTCACTGGGGTACAGTTCCACACACACTGACTCTCACTGGGGTACAGTTCCACACACACTGACACTCACTGGCGTACAGTTCCACACACACTGACTCTCACTGGGGTACAGTTCCACACACACTGACTCTCACTGGGATACAGTTCCACACACACTGACTCTCACTGGGGTACAGTTCCACACACACTGACTCTCACTGGGGTACAGTTCCACACACACTGACTCTCACTGGGATACAGTTCCACACACACTGACTCTCACTGGTATACAGTTCCACACACACTGACTCTCACTGGGATACAGTTCCACACACACTGACTCTCACTGGGGTACAGTTCCACACACACTGACTCTCACTGGGATACAGTTCCACACACACTGACTCACACTGGGATACAGTTCCACACACACTGACTCTCACTGGGGTACAGTTCCACACACACTGACTCTCACTGGGGTACAGTTCCACACACACTGACTCTCACTGGGGTACAGTTCCACACACACTGACTCTCATTGGGATACAGTTCCACACACACTGACTCTCACTGGGATACAGTTCCACACACACTGACTCTCACTGGGATACAGTTCCACACACACTGACTCTCACTGGGGTACAGTTCCACACACACTGACTCTCACTGGGATACAGTTCCACACACACTGACTCACACTGGAATACAGTTCCACACACACTGACTCTCACTGGGGTACAGTTCCACACACACTGACTCTCACTGGGATACAGTTCCACACACACTGGCTCTCACTGGGATACAGTTCCACACACACTGACTCTCACTGGGATACAGTTTCACACACACAGACTCTCACTGGGATACAGTTCCACACACACTGACACTCACTGGGATACTGTTCCACACACACTGACTCTCTCTGGGTTACAGTTCCACACACACTGACTCTCACTGGGATACAGCTCCACACACACTGACTCTCACTGGGGTACAGTTCCACACACACTGACTCTCACTGGGGTACACTTCCACACACACTGACTCTCACTGGGATACAGTTCCACACACTCTGACTCTCACAGGGGTACAGTTCCACACACACTGACTCTCACTGGGGTACAGTTCCACACACACTGACTCTCACTGGGGTACAGTTCCACACACACTGACTCTCGCTGGGATACAGTTCCACACACACTGACTCTCACTGGGGTACAGTTCCACACACACTGACTCTCACTGGGATACAGTTCCACACACGCTGACACTCACTGGGATACAGTTCCACACACGCTGACTCTCACTGGGGTACAGTTCCACACACACTGACTCTCACTGGGGTACATTTCCACCCACACTGACTCTCACTGGGAGACAGTTCCACACACACTGACTCTCACTGGGGTACATTTCCACAGACACTGACTCTCACTGGGGTACAGTTCCACACACACTGACTCTCACTGGGGTACAGTTCCACACACACTGACTCTCACTGGGATACAGTTCCACACACACTGACTCTCACTTGGGTACAGTTCCACACACACTGACTCTCACTGGGGTACAGTTCCACACACACGGACTCTCACTGGGGTACAGTTCCACACACACTGACTCTCACTGGGATACAGTTCCACACATGCTGACTCTCACTGGGATACAGTTCCACACACACTGACTCTCACTGGGATACAGTTCCACACACACTGACTCTCACTGGGGTACAGTTCCACACACACTGACTCTCACTGGGATACAGTTCCACACACACTGACTCTCACTGGGATAGTTCCACACACACTGACTCTCACTGGGGTACAGTTCCACACACACTGACTCTCACTGGGATACAGTTCTGCACACACTGACTCTCACTGGGGTACAGTTCCACACACACTGACTCTCACTGGGATACAGTTCTGCACACACTGACTCTCACTGGGGTACAGTTCCACACACACTGACCCTCACTGGGGTACAGTTCCACACACACTGACTCTCACTGGGGTACAGATCCACACACACTGAGCCTCACTGGGATACAGTTCCACACACACTGACTCTCACTGGGCTACAGTTCCACACACACTGACTCTCACTGGGGTACAGTTCCACACACACTGACTCTCACTGGGATACAGTTCTGCACACACTGACTCTCACTGGGGTACAGTTCCACACACACTGACCCTCACTGGGGTACAGTTCCACACACACTGACTCTCACTGGGGTACAGTTCCACACACACTGAGCCTCACTGGGATTCAGTTCCACACACACTGACTCTCACTGGGCTACAGTTCCACACACACTGACTCTCACTGGGGTACAATTCCACACACACTGACTCTCACTGGGGTACAGTTCCACACACACTAACTCACACTGGGGTACAGTTCCACACACACTGAATCTCACTGGGGTACAGTTCCACACACACTGACTCTCACTGGGATACAGTTCCACACACACTGACTCTCACTGGGGTACAGTTCCACACACACTGACTCTCACTGGGATACAGTTCCACACACACTGACTCTCACTGGGGTACAGTTCCACACACACTGACTCTCACTGGGGTACAGTTCCACACACACTGACTCTCACTGGGGTACAGTTCCACACACACTGACTCTCATTGGGATACAGTTCCACACACACTGACTCTCACTGGGATACAGTTCCACACACACTGACTCTCACTGGGATACAGTTCCACACACACTGACTCTCACTGGGGTACAGTTCCACACACACTGACTCTCACTGGGATACAGTTCCACACACACTGACTCACACTGGGATACAGTTCCACACACACTGACTCTCACTGGGGTACAGTTCCACACACACTGACTCTCACTGGGATACAGTTCCACACACACTGGCTCTCACTGGGATACAGTTCCACACACACTGACTCTCACTGGGATACAGTTTCACACACACAGACTCTCACTGGGATACAGTTTCACACACACAGACTCTCACTGGGATACAGTTCCACACACACTGACACTCACTGGGATACTGTTCCACACACACTGACTCTCTCTGGGTTACAGTTCCACACACACTGACTCTCACTGGGATACAGTTCCACACACACTGTCTCTCACTGGGGTACAGTTCCACACACACTGACTCTCACTGGGAACACTACCACACACACTGACTCTCACTGGGATACAGTTCCACACACTCTGACTCTCACTGGGGTACTGTTCCACACACACTGACTCTCAATGGGGTACAGTTCCACACACACTGACTCTCACTGGGGTACAGTTCCACACACACTGACTCTCGCTGGGATACAGTTCCACACACACTGACTCTCACTGGGGTACAGTTCCACACACACTGACTCTCACTGGGGTACAGTTCCATACACGCTGACTCTCACTGGGATACAGTTCCACACACACTGACTCTCACTGGGGTACAGTTCCACACACACTGACTCTCACTGGGGTACAGTTCCACACACACTGACTCTCACTGGGATACAGTTCCACACATGCTGACTCTCACTGGGATACAGTTCCACACACACTGACTCTCACTGGGATACAGTTCCACACACACTGACTCTCACTGGGATACAGTTCCACACACACTGACTCTCACTGGGGTACAGTTCCACACACACTGACTCTCACTGGGATACAGTTCCACACACACTGACTCTCAGTGGGATAGTTCCACACACACTGACTCTCACTGGGGTACAGTTCCACACACACTGACTCTCACTGGGATACAGTTCTGCACACACTGACTCTCACTGGGGTACAGTTCCACACACACTGACCCTCACTGGGGTACAGTTCCACACACACTGACTCTCACTGGGGTACAGTTCCACACACACTGAGCCTCACTGGGATACAGTTCCACACACACTGACTCTCACTGGGCTACAGTTCCACACACACTGACTCTCACTGGGGTACAGTTCCACACACACTGACTCTCACTGGGGTACAGTTCCACACACACTCACACTCACTGGGGTACAGTTCCACACACACTGACTCTCACTGGGGTACAGTTCCACACACACTGACTCTCACTGGGATACAGTTCCACACACACTGACTCTCACTGGGGTACAGTTCCACACACACTGACTTTCACTGGGGTACAGTTCCACACACACTGACTCTCACTGGGATACAGTTCCACACACACTGACTCTCACTGGTATACAGTTCCACACACACTGACTCTCACTGGGATACAGTTCCACACACACTGACTCTCACTGGGGTACAGTTCCACACACACTGACTCTCACTGGGATACAGTTCCACACACACTGACTCACACTGGGATACAGTTCCACACACACTGACTCTCACTGGGGTACAGTTCCACACACACTGACTCTCACTGGGGTACAGTTCCACACACACTGACTCTCACTGGGGTACAGTTCCACACACACTGACTCTCATTGGGATACAGTTCCACACACACTGACTCTCACTGGGATACAGTTCCACACACACTGACTCTCACTGGGATACAGTTCCACACACACTGACTCTCACTGGGGTACAGTTCCACACACACTGACTCTCACTGGGATACAGTTCCACACACACTGACTCACACTGGAATACAGTTCCACACACACTGACTCTCACTGGGGTACAGTTCCACACACACTGACTCTCACTGGGATACAGTTCCACACACACTGGCTCTCACTGGGATACAGTTCCACACACACTGACTCTCACTGGGATACAGTTTCACACACACAGACTCTCACTGGGATACAGTTCCACACACACTGACACTCACTGGGATACTGTTCCACACACACTGACTCTCTCTGGGTTACAGTTCCACACACACTGACTCTCACTGGGATACAGCTCCACACACACTGACTCTCACTGGGGTACAGTTCCACACACACTGACTCTCACTGGGGTACACTTCCACACACACTGACTCTCACTGGGATACAGTTCCACACACTCTGACTCTCACAGGGGTACAGTTCCACACACACTGACTCTCACTGGGGTACAGTTCCACACACACTGACTCTCACTGGGGTACAGTTCCACACACACTGACTCTCGCTGGGATACAGTTCCACACACACTGACTCTCACTGGGGTACAGTTCCACACACACTGACTCTCACTGGGATACAGTTCCACACACGCTGACTCTCACTGGGATACAGTTCCACACACGCTGACTCTCACTGGGGTACATTTCCACCCACACTGACTCTCACTGGGAGACAGTTCCACACACACTGACTCTCACTGGGGTACATTTCCACAGACACTGACTCTCACTGGGGTACAGTTCCACACACACTGACTCTCACTGGGGTACAGTTCCACACACACTGACTCTCACTGGGATACAGTTCCACACACACTGACTCTCACTTGGGTACAGTTCCACACACACTGACTCTCACTGGGGTACAGTTCCACACACACGGACTCTCACTGGGGTACAGTTCCACACACACTGACTCTCACTGGGATACAGTTCCACACATGCTGACTCTCACTGGGATACAGTTCCACACACACTGACTCTCACTGGGATACAGTTCCACACACACTGACTCTCACTGGGGTACAGTTCCACACACACTGACTCTCACTGGGATACAGTTCCACACACACTGACTCTCACTGGGATAGTTCCACACACACTGACTCTCACTGGGGTACAGTTCCACACACACTGACTCTCACTGGGATACAGTTCTGCACACACTGACTCTCACTGGGGTACAGTTCCACACACACTGACCCTCACTGGGGTACAGTTCCACACACACTGACTCTCAGTGGGGTACAGTTCCACACACACTGAGCCTCACTGGGATACAGTTCCACACACACTGACTCTCACTGGGCTACAGTTCCACACACACTGACTCTCACTGGGGTACAGTTCCACATACACTGACTCTCACTGGGGTACAGTTCCACACACACTGACTCTCACTGGGGTACAGTTCCACACACACTGACTCTCACTGGGGTACAGTTCCACACACACTGACTCTCACTGGGATACAGTTCCACACACACTGACTCTCACAGGGGTACAGTTCCACACACACTGACTCTCACTGGGATACAGTTCCACACACACTGACTCTCACTGGGGTACAGTTCCACACACACTGACTCTCACTGGGGTACAGTTCCACACACACTGACTCTCACTGGGGTACAGTTCCACACACACTGACTCTCACTGGGATACAGTTCCACACACACTGACTCTCACTGGGATACAGTTCCACACACACTGACTCTCACTGGGATACAGTTCCACACACACTGACTCTCACTGGGGTACAGTTCCACACACACTGACTCTCACTGGGATACAGTTCCACACACACTGACTCACACTGGGATACAGTTCCACACACACTGACTCTCACTGGGGTACAGTTCCACACACACTGACTCTCACTGGGATACAGTTCCACACACACTGACTCTCACTGGGATACAGCTCCACACACACTGACTCTCACTGGGATACAGTTTCACACACACAGACTCTCACTGGGATACAGTTCCACACACACTGACACTCACTGGGATACTGTTCCACACACACTGACTCTCACTGGGGTACAGTTACACACACACTGACTCTCACTGGGATACAGTTCCACTTACACTGACTCTCCCTGGGGTACAGTTCCACACACACTGACTCTCACTGAGGTACACTTCCACACACACTGACTCTCACTGGGATACAGTTCCACACACTCTGACTCTCACTGGGGTACAGTTCCACACACACTGACTCTCTCTGGGTTACAGTTCCACACACACTGACTCTCACTGGGATACAGTTCCACACACACTGACTCTCCCTGGGGTACAGTTCCACACACACTGACTCTCACTGAGGTACACTTCCACACACACTGACTCTCACTGGGATACAGTTCCACACACTCTGACTCTCACTGGGGTACAGTTCCACACACACTGACTCTCACTGGGGTACAGTTCCACACACACTGACTCTCACTGGGGTACAGTTCCACACACACTGACTCTCGCTGTGATACAGTTCCACACACACTGACTCTCACTGGGGTACAGTTCCAAACACACTGACTCTCACTGGGGTACAGTTCCACACACGCTGACTCTCACTGGGATACAGTTCCACACACGCTGACTCTCACTGGGATACAGTTCCACACACACTGACTCTCACTGGGGTACAGTTCCACACACACTGACTCTCACTGGGATACAGTTCCACACACACTGACCCTCACTGGGGTACAGTTCCACACACACTGACTCTCACTGGGGTACAGTTCCACACACACTGACTCTCACTGGGGTACAGTTCCACACACACTGACTCTCACTGGGATACAGTTCCACACACACTGACTCTCACTGGGGTACAGTTCCACACACACTGACTCTCACTGGGATACAGTTCCACACACACTGACTCTCACTGGGGTACAGTTCCACACACACTGACTCTCACTGGGGTACAGTTCCACTCACACTGACTCTCACTGGGGTACAGTTCCACACACACTGACTCTCACTGGGATACAGTTCCACACACACTGACTCTCACTGGGATACAGTTCCACACACACTGACTCTCACTGGGATACAGTTCCACACACACTGACTCTCACTGGGGTACAGTTCCACACACACTGACTCTCACTGGGATACAGTTCCACACACACTGACTCACACTGGGATACAGTTCCACACACACTGACTCTCACTGGGGTACAGTTCCACACACACTGACTCTCACTGGGATACAGTTCCACACACACTGACTCTCACTGGGATACAGTTCCACACACACTGACTCTCACTGGGATACAGTTTCACACACACAGACTCTCACTGGGATACAGTTCCACACACACTGACACTCACTGGGATACTGTTCCACACACACTGACTCTCTCTGGGTTACAGTTCCACACACATTGACTCTCACTGGGATACAGTTCCACACACACTGACTCTCCCTGGGGTACAGTTCCACACACACTGTCTCTCACTGAGGTACACTTCCACACACACTGACTCTCACTGGGATACAGTTCCACACACTCTGACTCTCACTGGGGTACAGTTCCACACACACTGACTCTCACTGGGGTACAGTTCCACACACACTGACTCTCACTGGGGTACAGTTCCACACACACTGACTCTCGCTGTGATACAGTTCCACACACACTGACTCTCACTGGGGTACAGTTCCACACACACTGACTCTCACTGGGGTACAGTTCCACACACGCTGACTCTCACTGGGATACAGTTCCACACACGCTGACTCTCACTGGGATACAGTTCCACACACACTGACTCTCACTGGGGTACAGTTCCACACACACTGACTCTCACTGGGATACAGTTCCACACACACTGACCCTCACTGGGGTACAGTTCCACACACACTGACTCTCACTGGGCTACAGTTCCACCCACACTGACTCTCACTGGGACACAGTTCCACACACACTGACTCTCACTGGGGTACATTTCCACAGACACTGACTCTCACTGGGGTACAGTTCCACACACACTGACTCTCACTGGGATACAGTTCCACACACACTGACTCTCCCTGGGGTACAGTTCCACACACACTGTCTCTCACTGAGGTACACTTCCACACACACTGACTCTCACTGGGATACAGTTCCACACACTCTGACTCTCACTGGGGTACAGTTCCACACACACTGACTCTCACTGGGGTACAGTTCCACACACGCTGACTCTCACAGGGGTACAGTTCCACACACACTGACTCTCACTGGGATACAGTTCCACACACACTGACTCTCACTGGGGTACAGTTCCACACACACTGACTCTCACTGGGGTACAGTTCCACACACACTGACTCTCACTGGGGTACAGTTCCACACACACTGACTCTCACTGGGATACAGTTCCACACACACTGACTCTCACTGGGATACAGTTCCACACACACTGACTCTCACTGGGATACAGTTCCACACACACTGACTCTCACTGGGGTACAGTTCCACACACACTGACTCTCACTGGGATACAGTTCCACACACACTGACTCACACTGGGATACAGTTCCACACACACTGACTCTCACTGGGGTACAGTTCCACACACACTGACTCTCACTGGGATACAGTTCCACACACACTGACTCTCACTGGGATACAGTTCCACACACACTGACTCTCACTGGGATACAGTTCACACACACAGACTCTCACTGGGATACAGTTCCACACACACTGACACTCACTGGGATACTGTTCCACACACACTGACTCTCACTGGGGTACAGTTACACACACACTGACTCTCACTGGGATACAGTTCCACATACACTGACTCTCCCTGGGGTACAGTTCCACACACACTGACTCTCACTGAGGTACACTTCCACACACACTGACTCTCACTGGGATACAGTTCCACACACTCTGACTCTCACTGGGGTACAGTTCCACACACACTGACTCTCTCTGGGTTACAGTTCCACACACACTGACTCTCACTGGGATACAGTTCCACACACACTGACTCTCCCTGGGGTACAGTTCCACACACACTGACTCTCACTGAGGTACACTTCCACACACACTGACTCTCACTGGGATACAGTTCCACACACTCTGACTCTCACTGGGGTACAGTTCCACACACACTGACTCTCACTGGGGTACAGTTCCACACACACTGACTCTCACTGGGGTACAGTTCCACACACACTGACTCTCGCTGTGATACAGTTCCACACACACTGACTCTCACTGGGGTACAGTTCCAAACACACTGACTCTCACTGGGGTACAGTTCCACACACGCTGACTCTCACTGGGATACAGTTCCACACACGCTGACTCTCACTGGGATACAGTTCCACACACACTGACTCTCACTGGGGTACAGTTCCACACACACTGACTCTCACTGGGATACAGTTCCACACACACTGACCCTCACTGGGGTACAGTTCCACACACACTGACTCACACTGGGATACAGTTCCACACACACTGACTCTCACTGGGGTACAGTTCCACACACACTGACTCTCACTGGGATACAGTTCCACACACACTGACTCTCCCTGGGGTACAGTTCCACACACACTGTCTCTCACTGAGGTACACTTCCACACACACTGACTCTCACTGGGGTACAGTTCCACACACACTGACTCTCTCTGGGTTACAGTTCCACACACACTGACTCTCACTGGGATACAGTTCCACACACACTGACTCTCCCTGGGGTACAGTTCCACACACACTGACTCTCACTGAGGTACACTTCCACACACACTGACTCTCACTGGGATACAGTTCCACACACTCTGACTCTCACTGGGGTACAGTTCCACACACACTGACTCTCACTGGGGTACAGTTCCACACACACTGACTCTCACTGGGGTACAGTTCCACACACACTGACTCTCGCTGTGATACAGTTCCACACACACTGACTCTCACTGGGGTACAGTTCCAAACACACTGACTCTCACTGGGGTACAGTTCCACACACGCTGACTCTCACTGGGATACAGTTCCACACACGCTGACTCTCACTGGGATACAGTTCCACACACACTGACTCTCACTGGGGTACAGTTCCACACACACTGACTCTCACTGGGATACAGTTCCACACACACTGACCCTCACTGGGGTACAGTTCCACACACACTGACTCTCACTGGGGTACAGTTCCACACACACTGACTCTCACTGGGGTACAGTTCCACACACACTGACTCTCACTGGGATACAGTTCCACACACACTGACTCACACTGGGATACAGTTCCACACACACTGACTCTCACTGGGGTACAGTTCCACACACACTGACTCTCACTGGGATACAGTTCCACACACACTGACTCTCACTGGGATACAGTTCCACACACACTGACTCTCACTGGGATACAGTTTCACACACACAGACTCTCACTGGGATACAGTTCCACACACACTGACACTCACTGGGATACTGTTCCACACACACTGACTCTCTCTGGGTTACAGTTCCACACACATTGACTCTCACTGGGATACAGTTCCACACACACTGACTCTCCCTGGGGTACAGTTCCACACACACTGTCTCTCACTGAGGTACACTTCCACACACACTGACCCTCACTGGGATACAGTTCCACACACTCTGACTCTCACTGGGGTACAGTTCCACACACACTGACTCTCACTGGGGTACAGTTCCACACACACTGACTCTCACTGGGGTACAGTTCCACACACACTGACTCTCGCTGTGATACAGTTCCACACACACTGACTCTCACTGGGGTACAGTTCCACACACACTGACTCTCACTGGGGTACAGTTCCACACACGCTGACTCTCACTGGGATACAGTTCCACACACGCTGACTCTCACTGGGATACAGTTCCACACACACTGACTCTCACTGGGGTACAGTTCCACACACACTGACTCTCACTGGGATACAGTTCCACACACACTGACCCTCACTGGGGTACAGTTCCACACACACTGACTCTCACTGGGCTACAGTTCCACCCACACTGACTCTCACTGGGACACAGTTCCACACACACTGACTCTCACTGGGGTACATTTCCACAGACACTGACTCTCACTGGGGTACAGTTCCACACACACTGACTCTCACTGGGATACAGTTCCACACACACTGACTCTCCCTGGGGTACAGTTCCACACACACAGTCTCTCACTGAGGTACACTTCCACACACACTGACTCTCACTGGGATACAGTTCCACACACTCTGACTCTCACTGGGGTACAGTTCCACACACACTGACTCTCACTGGGGTACAGTTCCACACACGCTGACTCTCACAGGGGTACAGTTCCACACACACTGACTCTCACTGGGATACAGTTCCACACACACTGACTCTCACTGGGGTACAGTTCCACACACACTGACTCTCACTGGGGTACAGTTCCACACACACTGACTCTCACTGGGGTACAGTTCCACACACACTGACTCTCACTGGGATACAGTTCCACACACACTGACTCTCACTGGGATACAGTTCCACACACACTGACTCTCACTGGGATACAGTTCCACACACACTGACTCTCACTGGGGTACAGTTCCACACACACTGACTCTCACTGGGATACAGTTCCACACACACTGACTCACACTGGGATACAGTTCCACACACACTGACTCTCACTGGGGTACAGTTCCACACACACTGACTCTCACTGGGATACAGTTCCACACACACTGACTCTCACTGGGATACAGTTCCACACACACTGACTCTCACTGGGATACAGTTTCACACACACAGACTCTCACTGGGATACAGTTCCACACACACTGACACTCACTGGGATACTGTTCCACACACACTGACTCTCACTGGGGTACAGTTACACACACACTGACTCTCACTGGGATACAGTTCCACATACACTGACTCTCCCTGGGGTACAGTTCCACACACACTGACTCTCACTGGGATACAGTTCCACACACACTGACTCTCCCTGGGGTACAGTTCCACACACACTGTCTCTCACTGAGGTACACTTCCACACACACTGACTCTCACTGGGGTACAGTTCCACACACACTGACTCTCTCTGGGTTACAGTTCCACACACACTGACTCTCACTGGGATACAGTTCCACACACACTGACTCTCCCTGGGGTACAGTTCCACACACACTGACTCTCACTGAGGTACACTTCCACACACACTGACTCTCACTGGGATACAGTTCCACACACTCTGACTCTCACTGGGGTACAGTTCCACACACACTGACTCTCACTGGGGTACAGTTCCACACACACTGACTCTCACTGGGGTACAGTTCCACACACACTGACTCTCGCTGTGATACAGTTCCACACACACTGACTCTCACTGGGGTACAGTTCCAAACACACTGACTCTCACTGGGGTACAGTTCCACACACGCTGACTCTCACTGGGATACAGTTCCACACACGCTGACTCTCACTGGGATACAGTTCCACACACACTGACTCTCACTGGGGTACAGTTCCACACACACTGACTCTCACTGGGATACAGTTCCACACACACTGACCCTCACTGGGGTACAGTTCCACACACACTGACTCTCACTGGGGTACAGTTCCACACACACTGACTCTCACTGGGGTACAGTTCCACACACACTGACTCTCACTGGGATACAGTTCCACACACACTGACTCACACTGGGATACAGTTCCACACACACTGACTCTCACTGGGGTACAGTTCCACACACACTGACTCTCACTGGGATACAGTTCCACACACACTGACTCTCACTGGGATACAGTTCCACACACACTGACTCTCACTGGGATACAGTTTCACACACACAGACTCTCACTGGGATACAGTTCCACACACACTGACACTCACTGGGATACTGTTCCACACACACTGACTCTCTCTGGGTTACAGTTCCACACACATTGACTCTCACTGGGGTACAGTTCCACACACACTGACTCTCACTGGGATACAGTTCCACACACACTGACTCTCACTGGGGTACAGTTCCACACACACTGACTCTCACTGGGGTACAGTTCCACACACACTGACTCTCACTGGGATACAGTTCCACACACACTGACTCTCACTGGGATACAGTTCCACACACACTGACTCTCACTGGGATACAGTTCCACACACACTGACTCTCACTGGGGTACAGTTCCACACACACTGACTCTCACTGGGATACAGTTCCACACACACTGACTCACACTGGGATACAGTTCCACACACACTGACTCTCACTGGGGTACAGTTCCACACACACTGACTCTCACTGGGATACAGTTCCACACACACTGACTCTCACTGGGATACAGTTCCACACACACTGACTCTCACTGGGATACAGTTTCACACACACAGACTCTCACTGGGATACAGTTCCACACACACTGACACTCACTGGGATACTGTTCCACACACACTGACTCTCACTGGGGTACAGTTACACACACACTGACTCTCACTGGGATACAGTTCCACATACACTGACTCTCCCTGGGGTACAGTTCCACACACACTGACTCTCACTGGGATACAGTTCCACACACACTGACTCTCCCTGGGGTACAGTTCCACACACACTGTCTCTCACTGAGGTACACTTCCACACACACTGACTCTCACTGGGGTACAGTTCCACACACACTGACTCTCTCTGGGTTACAGTTCCACACACACTGACTCTCACTGGGATACAGTTCCACACACACTGACTCTCCCTGGGGTACAGTTCCACACACACTGACTCTCACTGAGGTACACTTCCACACACACTGACTCTCACTGGGATACAGTTCCACACACTCTGACTCTCACTGGGGTACAGTTCCACACACACTGACTCTCACTGGGGTACAGTTCCACACACACTGACTCTCACTGGGGTACAGTTCCACACACACTGACTCTCGCTGTGATACAGTTCCACACACACTGACTCTCACTGGGGTACAGTTCCAAACACACTGACTCTCACTGGGGTACAGTTCCACACACGCTGACTCTCACTGGGATACAGTTCCACACACGCTGACTCTCACTGGGATACAGTTCCACACACACTGACTCTCACTGGGGTACAGTTCCACACACACTGACTCTCACTGGGATACAGTTCCACACACACTGACCCTCACTGGGGTACAGTTCCACACACACTGACTCTCACTGGGGTACAGTTCCACACACACTGACTCTCACTGGGGTACAGTTCCACACACACTGACTCTCACTGGGATACAGTTCCACACACACTGACTCACACTGGGATACAGTTCCACACACACTGACTCTCACTGGGGTACAGTTCCACACACACTGACTCTCACTGGGATACAGTTCCACACACACTGACTCTCACTGGGATACAGTTCCACACACACTGACTCTCACTGGGATACAGTTTCACACACACAGACTCTCACTGGGATACAGTTCCACACACACTGACACTCACTGGGATACTGTTCCACACACACTGACTCTCTCTGGGTTACAGTTCCACACACATTGACTCTCACTGGGATACAGTTCCACACACACTGACTCTCCCTGGGGTACAGTTCCACACACACTGTCTCTCACTGAGGTACACTTCCACACACACTGACTCTCACTGGGATACAGTTCCACACACTCTGACTCTCACTGGGGTACAGTTCCACACACACTGACTCTCACTGGGGTACAGTTCCACACACACTGACTCTCACTGGGGTACAGTTCCACACACACTGACTCTCGCTGTGATACAGTTCCACACACACTGACTCTCACTGGGGTACAGTTCCACACACACTGACTCTCACTGGGGTACAGTTCCACACACGCTGACTCTCACTGGGATACAGTTCCACACACGCTGACTCTCACTGGGATACAGTTCCACACACACTGACTCTCACTGGGGTACAGTTCCACACACACTGACTCTCACTGGGATACAGTTCCACACACACTGACCCTCACTGGGGTACAGTTCCACACACACTGACTCTCACTGGGCTACAGTTCCACCCACACTGACTCTCACTGGGACACAGTTCCACACACACTGACTCTCACTGGGGTACATTTCCACAGACACTGACTCTCACTGGGGTACAGTTCCACACACACTGACTCTCACTGGGATACAGTTCCACACACACTGACTCTCCCTGGGGTACAGTTCCACACACACAGTCTCTCACTGAGGTACACTTCCACACACACTGACTCTCACTGGGATACAGTTCCACACACTCTGACTCTCACTGGGGTACAGTTCCACACACACTGACTCTCACTGGGGTACAGTTCCACACACGCTGACTCTCACAGGGGTACAGTTCCACACACACTGACTCTCACTGGGATACAGTTCCACACACACTGACTCTCACTGGGGTACAGTTCCACACACACTGACTCTCACTGGGGTACAGTTCCACACACACTGACTCTCACTGGGGTACAGTTCCACACACACTGACTCTCACTGGGATACAGTTCCACACACACTGACTCTCACTGGGATACAGTTCCACACACACTGACTCTCACTGGGATACAGTTCCACACACACTGACTCTCACTGGGGTACAGTTCCACACACACTGACTCTCACTGGGATACAGTTCCACACACACTGACTCACACTGGGATACAGTTCCACACACACTGACTCTCACTGGGGTACAGTTCCACACACACTGACTCTCACTGGGATACAGTTCCACACACACTGACTCTCACTGGGATACAGTTCCACACACACTGACTCTCACTGGGATACAGTTTCACACACACAGACTCTCACTGGGATACAGTTCCACACACACTGACACTCACTGGGATACTGTTCCACACACACTGACTCTCACTGGGGTACAGTTACACACACACTGACTCTCACTGGGATACAGTTCCACATACACTGACTCTCCCTGGGGTACAGTTCCACACACACTGACTCTCACTGAGGTACACTTCCACACACACTGACTCTCACTGGGATACAGTTCCACACACTCTGACTCTCACTGGGGTACAGTTCCACACACACTGACTCTCTCTGGGTTACAGTTCCACACACACTGACTCTCACTGGGATACAGTTCCACACACACTGACTCTCCCTGGGGTACAGTTCCACACACACTGACTCTCACTGAGGTACACTTCCACACACACTGACACTCACTGGGATACAGTTCCACACACTCTGACTCTCACTGGGGTACAGTTCCACACACACTGACTCTCACTGGGGTACAGTTCCACACACACTGACTCTCACTGGGGTACAGTTCCACACACACTGACTCTCGCTGTGATACAGTTCCACACACACTGACTCTCACTGGGGTACAGTTCCAAACACACTGACTCTCACTGGGGTACAGTTCCACACACGCTGACTCTCACTGGGATACAGTTCCACACACGCTGACTCTCACTGGGATACAGTTCCACACACACTGACTCTCACTGGGGTACAGTTCCACACACACTGACTCTCACTGGGATACAGTTCCACACACACTGACCCTCACTGGGGTACAGTTCCACACACACTGACTCTCACTGGGGTACAGTTCCACACACACTGACTCTCACTGGGGTACAGTTCCACACACACTGACTCTCACTGGGATACAGTTCCACACACACTGACTCTCACTGGGGTACAGTTCCACACACACTGACTCTCACTGGGATACAGTTCCACACACACTGACTCACACTGGGATACAGTTCCACACACACTGACTCTCACTGGGGTACAGTTCCACACACACTGACTCTCACTGGGATACAGTTCCACACACACTGACTCTCACTGGGATACAGTTCCACACACACTGACTCTCACTGGGATACAGTTTCACACACACAGACTCTCACTGGGATACAGTTCCACACACACTGACACTCACTGGGATACTGTTCCACACACACTGACTCTCTCTGGGTTACAGTTCCACACACATTGACTCTCACTGGGATACAGTTCCACACACACTGACTCTCCCTGGGGTACAGTTCCACACACACTGTCTCTCACTGAGGTACACTTCCACACACACTGACTCTCACTGGGATACAGTTCCACACACTCTGACTCTCACTGGGGTACAGTTCCACACACACTGACTCTCACTGGGGTACAGTTCCACACACACTGACTCTCACTGGGGTACAGTTCCACACACACTGACTCTCGCTGTGATACAGTTCCACACACACTGACTCTCACTGGGGTACAGTTCCACACACACTGACTCTCACTGGGGTACAGTTCCACACACGCTGACTCTCACTGGGATACAGTTCCACACACGCTGACTCTCACTGGGATACAGTTCCACACACACTGACTCTCACTGGGGTACAGTTCCACACACACTGACTCTCACTGGGATACAGTTCCACACACACTGACCCTCACTGGGGTACAGTTCCACACACACTGACTCTCACTGGGCTACAGTTCCACCCACACTGACTCTCACTGGGACACAGTTCCACACACACTGACTCTCACTGGGGTACATTTCCACAGACACTGACTCTCACTGGGGTACAGTTCCACACACACTGACTCTCACTGGGGTACAGTTCCACACACACTGACTCTCACTGGGGTACAGTTCCACACACACTGACTCTCACTGGGGTACAGTTCCACACACACTGACTCTCACTGGGGTACATTTCCACAGACACTGACTCTCACTGGGGTACAGTTCCACACACACTGACTCTCACTGGGGTACAGTTCCACACACACTGACTCTCACTGGAGTACAGTTCCACCCACACTGACTCTCACTGGGAGACAGTTCCACACACACTGACTCTCACTGCGGTACATTTCCACAGACACTGACTCTCACTGGGGTACAGTTCCACACACACTGACTCTCACTGGGGTACAGTTCCACACTCACTGACTCTCACTGGGATACAGTTCCACACACACTGACTCTCACTTGGGTACAGTTCCACACACACTGACTCTCACTGGGGTCCAGTTCCACACACACGGACACTCACTGGGGTACAGTTACACACACACTGACTCTCACTGGGGTACAGTTCCACACACACGGACTCTCACTGGGGTACAGTTCCACACACACTGACTCTCACTGGGCTACAGTTCCACACACACTGACTCTCACTGGGATACAGTTCCACACACACTGACTCTCACTGGGATACAGTTCCACACACACTGACTCTCACTGGGGTACAGTTCCACACACACACTGACTCTCACTGGGGTACAGTTCCACACACACTGACTCTCACTGGGGTACAGTTCCACACACACTGACTCTCACTGGGATACAGTTCCACACACACTGACTCTCACTGGGGTACAGTTCCACACACACTGACTCTCACTGGGGTACAGTTCCACACACACTGACTCTCACTGGGGTACAGTTCCACACACATTGACTCTCGCTGTGATACAGTTCCACACACACTGACTCTCACTGGGATACAGTTCCACACACACTGACTCTCACTGGGGTACAGTTCCACACACACTGACTCTCACTGAGGTACACTTCCACACACACTGACTCTCACTGGGATACAGTTCCACACACTCTGACTCTCACTGGGGTACAGTTCCACACACACTGACTCTCTCTGGGTTACAGTTCCACACACACTGACTCTCACTGGGATACAGTTCCACACACACTGACTCTCCCTGGGGTACAGTTCCACACACACTGACTCTCACTGAGGTACACTTCCACACACACTGACTCTCACTGGGATACAGTTCCACACACTCTGACTCTCACTGGGGTACAGTTCCACACACACTGACTCTCACTGGGGTACAGTTCCACACACACTGACTCTCACTGGGGTACAGTTCCACACACACTGACTCTCGCTGTGATACAGTTCCACACACACTGACTCTCACTGGGGTACAGTTCCACACACACTGACTCTCACTGGGGTACAGTTCCACACACGCTGACTCTCACTGGGATACAGTTCCACACACGCTGACTCTCACTGGGATACAGTTCCACACACACTGACTCTCACTGGGGTACAGTTCCACACACACTGACTCTCACTGGGATACAGTTCCACACACACTGACCCTCACTGGGGTACAGTTCCACACACACTGACTCTCACTGGGGTACAGTTCCACACACACTGACTCTCACTGGGGTACAGTTCCACACACACTGATTCTCACTGGGATACAGTTCCACACACACTGACTCTCACTGGGGTACAGTTCCACACACACTGACTCTCACTGGGATACAGTTCCACACACACTGACTCTCACTGGGGTACAGTTCCACACACACTGACTCTCACTGGGGTACAGTTCCACACACACTGACTCTCACTGGGGTACAGTTCCACACACACTGACTCTCACTGGGATACAGTTCCACACACACTGACTCTCACTGGGATACAGTTCCACACACACTGACTCTCACTGGGATACAGTTCCACACACACTGACTCTCACTGGGGTACAGTTCCACACACACTGACTCTCACTGGGATACAGTTCCACACACACTGACTCACACTGGGATACAGTTCCACACACACTGACTCTCACTGGGGTACAGTTCCACACACACTGACTCTCACTGGGATACAGTTCCACACACACTGACTCTCACTGGGATACAGTTCCACACACACTGACTCTCACTGGGATACAGTTTCACACACACAGACTCTCACTGGGATACAGTTCCACACACACTGACACTCACTGGGATACTGTTCCACACACACTGACTCTCTCTGGGTTACAGTTCCACACACACTGACTCTCACTGGGATACAGTTCCACACACACTGACTCTCCCTGGGGTACAGTTCCACACACGCTGACTCTCACTGGGATACAGTTCCACACACACTGACTCTCACTGGGGTACAGTTCCACACACACTGACTCTCACTGGGATACAGTTCCACACACACTGACCCTCACTGGGGTACAGTTCCACACACACTGACTCTCACTGGGCTACAGTTCCACCCACACTGACTCTCACTGGGACACAGTTCCACACACACTGACTCTCACTGGGGTACATTTCCACAGACACTGACTCTCACTGGGGTACAGTTCCACACACACTGACTCTCACTGGGGTACAGTTCCACACACACTGACTCTCACTGGGGTACAGTTCCACACACACTGACTCTCACTGGGGTACAGTTCCACACACACTGACTCTCACTGGGGTACATTTCCACAGACACTGACTCTCACTGGGGTACAGTTCCACACACACTGACTCTCACTGGGGTACAGTTCCACACACACTGACTCTCACTGGAGTACAGTTCCACCCACACTGACTCTCACTGGGAGACAGTTCCACACACACTGACTCTCACTGGGGTACATTTCCACAGACACTGACTCTCACTGGGGTACAGTTCCACACACACTGACTCTCACTGGGGTACAGTTCCACACTCACTGACTCTCACTGGGATACAGTTCCACACACACTGACTCTCACTTGGGTACAGTTCCACACACACTGACTCTCACTGGGGTCCAGTTCCACACACACGGACTCTCACTGGGGTACAGTTACACACACACTGACTCTCACTGGGGTACAGTTCCACACACACGGACTCTCACTGGGGTACAGTTCCACACACACTGACTCTCACTGGGCTACAGTTCCACACACACTGACTCTCACTGGGATACAGTTCCACACACACTGACTCTCACTGGGATACAGTTCCACACACACTGACTCTCACTGGGGTACAGTTCCACACACACACTGACTCTCACTGGGGTACAGTTCCACACACAGTGACTCTCACTGGGGTACAGTTCCACACACACTGACTCTCACTGGGATACAGTTCCACACACACTGACTCTCACTGGGGTACAGTTCCACACACACTGACTCTCACTGGGGTACAGTTCCACACACACTGACTCTCACTGGGGTACAGTTCCACACACACTGACTCTCGCTGTGATACAGTTCCACACACACTGACTCTCACTGGGGTACAGTTCGACACACACTGACTCTCACTGGGGTACAGTTCCACACACGCTGACTCTGACTGGGATACAGTTCCACACACGCTGACTCTCACTGGGATACAGTTCCACACACACTGACTCTCACTGGGGTACAGTTCCACACACACTGACTCTCACTGGGGTACAGTTCCACACACACTGACTCTCACTGGAGTACAGTTCCACCCACACTGACTCTCACTGGGAGACAGTTCCACACACACTGACTCTCACTGGGGTACATTTCCACAGACACTGACTCTCACTGGGGTACAGTTCCACACACACTGACTCTCACTGGGGTACAGTTCCACACTCACTGACTCTCACTGGGATACAGTTCCACACACACTGACTCTCACTTGGGTATAGTTCCACACACACTGACTCTCACTGGGGTACAGTTCCACACACACGGACTCTCACTGGGGTACAGTTACACACACACTGACTCTCACTGGGGTACAGTTCCACACACACGGACTCTCACTGGGGTACAGTTCCACACACACTGACTCTCACTGGGCTACAGTTCCACACACACTGACTCTCACTGGGATACAGTTCCACACACACTGACTCTCACTGGGGTACAGTTCCACACACACTGACTCTCACTGGGGTACAGTTCCACACACTCACTGACTCTCACTGGGGTACAGTTCCACACACACTGACTCTCACTGGGGTACAGTTCCACACACACTGACTCTCACTGGGATACAGTTCCACACACACTGACTCTCACTGGGGTACAGTTCCACACACACTGACTCTCACTGGGATACAGTTCCACACACACTGACTCTCACTGGGATACAGTTCCACACACACTGACTCTCACTGGGATACAGTTCCACACACACTGACTCTTACTGGGGTACAGTTCCACACACACTGACTCTCACTGGGATACAGTTCCACACACACTGACTCTCACTGGGGTACAGTTCCACACACACTGACTCTCACCGGGATACAGTTCCACACACACTGACTCTCACTGGGGTACGGGTTACACACACACTGACTCACACTGGGATACAGTTCCACACACACTGACTCTCACTGGGGTACAGTTCCACACACACTGACTCTCACTGGGATACAGTTCCACACACACTGACTCTCACTGGGGTACAGTTCCACACACACTGACTTTCACTGGGAGACAGTTCCACACACACTGATTCTCACTGGGATACAGTTCCACACACACTGACTCTCACTGGGATACTGTTCCACACACACTGACTCTCACTGGGATACAGTTCCACACACTGACTCTCACTGGGATACAGTTACACACACACTGACTCTCACTGGGATACAGTTCCACACACACTGACTCTCACTGGGGTACGGGTTACACACACACTGACCCTCACTGGGATACAGTTCCACACACACTGACTCTCACTGGGGTACAGTTCCACACACACTGACTCTCACTGAGATACAGTTCCACACACACTGACTCTCACTGGGGTACTGTTCCACACACACTGACTCTCACTGGGATACAGTTCCACACACACTGACTCTCACTGAGATACAGTTCCACACACACTGACTCTCGCTGGGGTACAGTTCCACACACACTGACTCTCACTGAGATACAGTTCCACACACACTGACTCTCACTGGGGTACAGTTCCACACACACTGACTCTCACTGGGGTACAGTTCCACACACACTGACTCTCACTGGGGTACAGTTCCACACACACTGACTCTCACTGGGATACAGTTCCACACACACTGACTCTCACTGGGATACAGTTCCACACACACTGACACTCACTGGGGTACAGTTCCACACACACTGACTCTCACTGGGGTACAGTTCCACACACACTGACTCTCACTGGGATACAGTTCCACACACACTGACTCTCACTGGGATACAGTTCCACACACACTGACACTCACTGGGGTACAGTTCCACACACACTGACTCTCACTGGGGTACAGTTCCACACACACTGACTCTCACTGGGATATAGTTCCACACACACTGACTCTCACTGGGGTACGGGTTACACACACACTGACTCACACTGGGATACAGTTCCACACATACTGAGTCTCACTGGGGTACAGTTCCACACATACTGACTCTCACTGGGATACAGTTACACACACACTGACCCTCACTGGGATACAGTTCCACACACACTGACTCTCACTGGGGTACAGTTCCACACACACTGACTCTCACTGAGATACAGTTCCACACACACTGACTCTCACTGGGGTACTGTTCCACACACACTGACTCTCACTGGGATACAGTTCCACACACACTGACTCTCACTGAGATACAGTTCCACACACACTGACTCTCGCTGGGGTACAGTTCCACACACACTGACTCTCACTGAGATACAGTTCCACACACACTGACTCTCACTGGGGTACAGTTCCACACACACTGACTCTCACTGGGGTACAGTTCCACACACACTGACTCTCACTGGTGTACAGTTCCACACACACTGACTCTCACTGGGATACAGTTCCACACACACTGACTCTCACTGGGATACAGTTCCACACACACTGACACTCACTGGGGTACAGTTCCACACACACTGACTCTCACTGGGGTACAGTTCCACACACACTGACTCTCACTGTGATATAGTTCCACACACACTGTCTCTCACTGGGATACAGTTCCACACACACTGACTCTCACTGGGGTACGGGTTACACACACACTGACTCACACTGGGATACAGTTCCACACATACTGAGTCTCACTGGGGTACAGTTCCACACATACTGACTCTCACTGGGATACAGTTCCACACACACTGACTCTCACTGGGATATAGTTCCACACACACTGACTCTCAGTGGGATACAGTTCCACACACACTGACTCTCACTGGGGTACAGTTCCACACACACTGACTCTCACTGGGATACAGTTCCACACACACTGACCCTCACTGGGGTACAGTTCCACACACACTGACTCTCACTGGGCTACAGTTCCACCCACACTGACTCTCACTGGGACACAGTTCCACACACACTGACTCTCACTGGGGTACATTTCCACAGACACTGACTCTCACTGGGGTACAGTTCCACACACACTGACTCTCACTGGGGTACAGTTCCACACACACTGACTCTCACTGGGGTACAGTTCAACACACACTGACTCTCACTGGGGTACAGTTCCACACACACTGACTCTCACTGGGGTACATTTCCACAGACACTGACTCTCACTGGGGTACAGTTCCACACACACTGACTCTCACTGGGGTACAGTTCCACACACACTGACTCTCACTGGAGTACAGTTCCACCCACACTGACTCTCACTGGGAGACAGTTCCACACACACTGACTCTCACTGGGGTACATTTCCACAGACACTGACTCTCACTGGGGTACAGTTCCACACACACTGACTCTCACTGGGGTACAGTTCCACACTCACTGACTCTCACTGGGATACAGTTCCACACACACTGACTCTCACTTGGGTACAGTTCCACACACACTGACTCTCACTGGGGTCCAGTTCCACACACACGGACTCTCACTGGGGTACAGTTACACACACACTGACTCTCACTGGGGTACAGTTCCACACACACGGACTCTCACTGGGGTACAGTTCCACACACACTGACTCTCACTGGGCTACAGTTCCACACACACTGACTCTCACTGGGATACAGTTCCACACACACTGACTCTCACTGGGATACAGTTCCACACACACTGACTCTCACTGGGGTACAGTTCCACACACACACTGACTCTCACTGGGGTACAGTTCCACACACAGTGACTCTCACTGGGGTACAGTTCCACACACACTGACTCTCACTGGGATACAGTTCCACACACACTGACTCTCACTGGGGTACAGTTCCACACACACTGACTCTCACTGGGGTACAGTTCCACACACACTGACTCTCACTGGGGTACAGTTCCACACACACTGACTCTCGCTGTGATACAGTTCCACACACACTGACTCTCACTGGGGTACAGTTCGACACACACTGACTCTCACTGGGGTACAGTTCCACACACGCTGACTCTGACTGGGATACAGTTCCACACACGCTGACTCTCACTGGGATACAGTTCCACACACACTGACTCTCACTGGGGTACAGTTCCACACACACTGACTCTCACTGGGGTACAGTTCCACACACACTGACTCTCACTGGAGTACAGTTCCACCCACACTGACTCTCACTGGGAGACAGTTCCACACACACTGACTCTCACTGGGGTACATTTCCACAGACACTGACTCTCACTGGGGTACAGTTCCACACACACTGACTCTCACTGGGGTACAGTTCCACACTCACTGACTCTCACTGGGATACAGTTCCACACACACTGACTCTCACTTGGGTATAGTTCCACACACACTGACTCTCACTGGGGTACAGTTCCACACACACGGACTCTCACTGGGGTACAGTTACACACACACTGACTCTCACTGGGGTACAGTTCCACACACACGGACTCTCACTGGGGTACAGTTCCACACACACTGACTCTCACTGGGCTACAGTTCCACACACACTGACTCTCACTGGGATACAGTTCCACACACACTGACTCTCACTGGGGTACAGTTCCACACACACTGACTCTCACTGGGGTACAGTTCCACACACTCACTGACTCTCACTGGGGTACAGTTCCACACACACTGACTCTCACTGGGGTACAGTTCCACACACACTGACTCTCACTGGGATACAGTTCCACACACACTGACTCTCACTGGGGTACAGTTCCACACACACTGACTCTCACTGGGATACAGTTCCACACACACTGACTCTCACTGGGATACAGTTCCACACACACTGACTCTCACTGGGATACAGTTCCACACACACTGACTCTTACTGGGGTACAGTTCCACACACACTGACTCTCACTGGGATACAGTTCCACACACACTGACTCTCACTGGGGTACAGTTCCACACACACTGACTCTCACCGGGATACAGTTCCACACACACTGACTCTCACTGGGGTACGGGTTACACACACACTGACTCACACTGGGATACAGTTCCACACACACTGACTCTCACTGGGGTACGGGTTACACACACACTGACTCACACTGGGATACAGTTCCACACACACTGACTCTCAGTGGGATACAGTTCCCCACACACACTTGCTCTCACTGGGATACAGTTCCACACACACTGACTCTCACTGGGATACAGTTCCACACACACTGACTCTCACTGGGATACAGTTCCACACACACTGACTCTCACTGGGATACAGTTACACACACACTGACTCTCACTGGGATACAGTTACACACACACTGACTCTCACTGGGATACAGTTCCACGCACACTGACTCTCACTGGGATACAGTTCCACACACACTGACTCTCACTGGGTTACAGTTCCACACACACTGACTCTCACTGGGGTACAGTTCCACACACACTGACTCTCACTGGGGACAGTTACCCACACACTGACTCTCACTGGGATACAGTTACACACACACTGACTCTCACTGGGGTATAGTTCCACACACACTGACTCTCACTGGGGTACAGTTCCACACACACTGACTCTCACTGGGAGACAGTTCCACACACACTGACTCTCACTGGGGTACAGTTCCACACACACTGACTCTCACTGGGATACAGTTACACACACAGTGACTCTCACTGGGATACAGTTCCACACACACTGACTCTCACTGGGGTACAGTTCCACACACACTGACTCTCACTGGGATACAGTTCCACACACACTGACTCTCACTGGGGTACAGTTCCACACACACTGACTTTCACTGGGAGACAGTTCCACACACACTGATTCTCACTGGGATACAGTTCCACACACACTGACTCTCACTGGGATACTGTTCCACACACACTGACTCTCACTGGGATACAGTTCCACACACTGACTCTCACTGGGATACAGTTACACACACACTGACTCTCACTGGGATACAGTTCCACACACACTGACTCTCACTGGGGTACGGGTTACACACACACTGACCCTCACTGGGATACAGTTCCACACACACTGACTCTCACTGGGGTACAGTTCCACACACACTGACTCTCACTGAGATACAGTTCCACACACACTGACTCTCACTGGGGTACTGTTCCACACACACTGACTCTCACTGGGATACAGTTCCACACACACTGACTCTCACTGAGATACAGTTCCACACACACTGACTCTCGCTGGGGTACAGTTCCACACACACTGACTCTCACTGAGATACAGTTCCACACACACTGACTCTCACTAGGGTACAGTTCCACACACACTGACTCTCACTGGGGTACAGTTCCACACACACTGACTCTCACTGGGGTACAGTTCCACACACACTGACTCTCACTGGGATACAGTTCCACACACACTGACTCTCACTGGGATACAGTTCCACACACGCTGACACTCACTGGGGTACAGTTCCACACACACTGACTCTCACTGGGGTACAGTTCCACACACACTGACTCTCACTGGGATACAGTTCCACACACACTGACTCTCACTGGGATACAGTTCCACACACACTGACACTCACTGGGGTACAGTTCCACACACACTGACTCTCACTGGGATATAGTTCCACACACACTGACTCTCACTGGGGTACGGGTTACACACACACTGACTCACACTGGGATACAGTTCCACACATACTGAGTCTCACTGGGGTACAGTTCCACACATACTGACTCTCACTGGGATACAGTTACACACACACTGACCCTCACTGGGATACAGTTCCACACACACTGACTCTCACTGGGGTACAGTTCCACACACACTGACTCTCACTGAGATACAGTTCCACACACACTGACTCTCACTGGGGTACTGTTCCACACACACTGACTCTCACTGGGATACAGTTCCACACACACTGACTCTCACTGAGATACAGTTCCACACACACTGACTCTCGCTGGGGTACAGTTCCACACACACTGACTCTCACTGAGATACAGTTCCACACACACTGACTCTCACTGGGGTACAGTTCCACACACACTGACTCTCACTGGGGTACAGTTCCACACACACTGACTCTCACTGGGGTACAGTTCCACACACACTGACTCTCACTGGGATACAGTTCCACACACACTGACTCTCACTGGGATACAGTTCCACACACACTGACACTCACTGGGGTACAGTTCCACACACACTGACTCTCACTGGGGTACAGTTCCACACACACTGACTCTCACTGGGATATAGTTCCACACACACTGTCTCTCACTGGGATACAGTTCCACACACACTGACTCTCACTGGGGTACGGGTTACACACACACTGACTCTCACTGGGATACAGTTCGACACACACTGACTCTCACTGGGATACAGTTCGACACACACTGACTCTCACTGGGATACAGTTCCACACACACTGACTCTCACTCGGATACAGTTCCACACACACTGACTCTCACTGGGATACAGTTCCACAGACTCTGACTCTCACTGGGATACAGTTCCACACACACTGACTCTCACTGGGGTACAGTTCCACACACACTGACTCTCACTGGGATACAGTTCCACACATACTGAGTCTCACTGGGGTACAGTTCCACACATACTGACTCTCACTGGGATACAGTTCCACACACACTGACTCTCACTGGGATATAGTTCCACACACACTGACTCTCAGTGGGATACAGTTCCACACACACTGACTCTCACTGGGATACAGTTCCACACACACTGACTCTCACTGGGGTACAGTTCCACACACACTGACTCTCACTGGGGTACAGTTACACACACACTGACTCTCACTGGGGTACAGTTCCACACACACTGACTCTCACCCCCCCCCCCCTCCCCCCCCACCGTGACTGATCTTGTTTTCCTTCCTTGCCAGGATCATCCTCAGTGAGAGACTGGGCACGCAGTAACAAATTGGAGGTGTCTGTCTGACCCTGGGAGAAGTTATCAGCTTTCATATTGCACATGGCCGGGGTGATGTCTCCGGTTTGTTCCGTGCCCCGATGGGGCTGGATTACGAGCGGTTCTATTGAGTTATGGTCTGGTGTCTCAGGCTGTGCTGGGTCTTGCCCTCTCTCCGCGCCTTCGCCTCGCCGTGTTCACCCTGGCGACATGTATGTGTGTGTTTGTGGATCCCGTCAGTGAGCGGGTGTCTCTCTCTGTTCCGTCACCTCCCAGCTCCGCAGACTCACAGGGGGACGTGCTGGTCTGACTTTGCACCGTCTGAAGCTGAGCCACACGTGTTTGCACACGCACAATCGTGAATTTTCACACTCGTGTGCACATTTCCATGTTCACATTTATAGGTCTGCACGCACTCACAGGCACCGTGGTGAGCGTGCAAATTGACAGTTATGTTTGGAAGCATCTGCAAACAGACACATTTACACACAAGTTCATATCCGTGTGTAAGTGTGAGTTTCCACGCTCGTGTACGAGTCACAATTCTCCGATTCAAAGTGGGGGGGGGATGTTTGATCCCTTTTGCACGTGTAGATTGAGGAGCTCGGGGTGTCAGCCTCCTCTCTGAACTCTCTGCTCCCACAGGGCACACACACACACAGAATGGCTGGCGGGGGTGGGGGCCTTGGGGAGGGGTGTGCACGCAACGCAGGAACATGGGAGAGAGAGGGAAGAACAGACTGCAAAAGAGGATCCTGTGCCTGAGAGGAGAGAGCGTAAACCTGCTGGTGACCTTGATGCTCACGACTGCCAAAAATAAAATGATTGAATCCAAACCTGACCGTCTCCTTGTGTTTCTCCCAGCGTTCCACCTCAGACACGTTCCTGAGGAAACCGGATAAACACTGACGAGTTCAAAGCACTGGAACGAAGCAACCATCATGCTGTGCACTGATCTGACATGAGAACCAGGAGCAGGAGTCGGCCATCTGGCCCCTCGAGCCTGCTCCGACATTCAATGAGATCATGGCTGATCTTTTGTGGACTCAGCTCCACTTTCCGGCCTGAACACCATAACCCTTAATCCCTTTATTCTTCAAAAACTATCTATCTTTATCTTAAAAACATTTAATGAAGGAGCCTCCACTGCTTCACTGGGCAAGGAATTCCATAGATTCACAACCCTTTGGGTGAAGAAGTTCCTCCTAAACTCAGTCCTAAATCTACTTCCCCTTATTTTGAGGCTATGCCCCCTAGTTCTGCTTTCACCCGCCAGTGGAAACAACCTGCCCGCATCTATCCTATCTATTCCCTTCATCATTTTATATGTTTCTATAAGATCCCCCCTAATCCTTCTAAATTCCAACGAGTACAGTCCCAGTCTACTCAACCTCTCCTCGTAATCCAACCCCTTCAGCTCTGGGATTAACCTAGTGAATCTCCTCTGCACACCCTCCAGGGCCAGTACGTCCTTTCTCAGGTAAGGAGACCAAAACTGAACACAATACTCCAGATGTGGCCTCACCAACACCCTATACAATTGCAGCATAACCTCCCTAGTCTTAAACTCCATCCCTCTAGCAATGAAGGACAAAACTACAGTAAAGGATTTGCTGGGAAATCGTGCTCATAATAACATTGGATTCCATGGGCGGAATTCTCCGCAATCGGCGCGATGTCCGCCGACCGGCGCCAAAAACGGCGCGAATCAGTCGGGCATCGCGCCGCCCCAAAGGTGCGGAAGTCTCCGCATCTTGAGGGGCCGAGCCCTAACCTTGAGGGGCGAGGCCCGCGCCGGACTGATTTCTGCCCCGCCAGCTGGCGGGAAATGACTTTGCCGGGCGGCGCATGCGCGGGAGCGTCAACGGCCACTCACGGCATCTCTGAGCATGCGCAGTGGAGGGGGTCTCTTCCTCCTCCGCCGTGGTGGAGACCATGGCGAAGGTGGAAGGAAAAGAGTGCCCCCACGGCACAGGGCCGCCCGCGGATCGGTGGGCCCCGATCGCGGGCCAGGCCACCGTGGGGGCACCCCCCGGGGCCAGATCGCTCCGCGCCCCCCCCCAGGACCCCGGAGCCCGCCCGCACCGCCTTGTCCCGCCGGTAAGAGAGGTGGTTTAATCCACGCCGGCGGGACAGGCATTCCAGCAGCGGGACTTCGGCCCATCCCGGCCCGAGAATCGCCGGGGGGGGGGGGCCGCCAACCGGCGCGGCGCGATTCCCGCCCCCGCCGAATATCCGGTGCCGGAGAATTCGGCAACCGGCGGGGGCGGGATTCATGCCAGCCCCCGGCAATTCTCCGACCCGGCGGGGGGGTCGGAGAATCCCGCCCCATATTCATGACAGGATTTTCCGATCTAACCACTTGGTGGATTGTCCGGTTCCGAGGGAGCAAAATCCCACGGACAGCGGTGGCACAGCAAGATCCCACTGCCAATGGCGGGCTGTCTTCACCATGGTGCCATGGGATGGGCTACTGAAACTCCTGCCCAAAGTGACAAACTCCAGTCACAAAGAACAATACAGCACAAGAACAGGCCCTTCGGCCCTCCAAGCCTGCACCGGTCACGATACATAGAACATACTGTGCAGAAGGAGGCCATTCGGCCCATCGAGTCTGCACCGACCCACTTAAACCCTCACTTCCACCCTATCCCCATAACCCAATAACCCCCCCCCCTAACATTTTCGGACACTGAGGGCAATTTATCACGGCCAATCCACCTAACCTGCACATCTGTGGACTGTGGGAGGAAACCGGAGCACCCGGAGGAAACCCACGCACACACGGGGAGGATGTGCAGACTCCGCACAGACAGTGACCCAAGCCGGGAATCGAACCTGGGACCCTGGCGCAGTGAAGCAACAGTGCTAACCACTATGCTACCGTGCCGCCCTAATGATAATGATACTAACCTTTGCCAAAACCCTCAGCGCTTCCTTGTGCCGTATCCCTCTATACCCGTCCTATCCATGTGTTTGTCAAGATGCCTTTTGAACGCCGTTAATGTGTCTGAAGAACCTTAAACCTTTACAGAAGTTTGCGTATAGCTGGCTGAGGTTGAAAGGTTTGTGTAGTGATATAAATCACTGTAAGTACACAAAGGGTTAATGTACATACACTACACCTAGCTAGAAACTAGAGGGAGCACCAGAGACATGACACACAGACAGTCAACCAATAGGTCAGTAAGATAGGACACGGCCAATGGGCAGTCACTATACACACAGAGGTGACACCACCACAGGAGGGCAGTACACCAACCCATATAAAAGGACACATCACACATGATCTTCCTCTTTCCAGTGGAGACACTCAGTGAGTACAGACACAGGGTTAATTACACATCACTCCCACCACGTGGATTGTAGCAGACTGGTTCGTCAGTCTGAGTAGCTGTAGCAGGATTAACAGTAGCGTTGAATCCAAGTAGGAGAATTGTTAACAGTTTAATAAACGTGTTGAAGCTATCTCCAAGTCTGAACCTTCCTTTGTCAGAGTGCACATCAAGGAAGCAGCTTATGCTACGACAAGAGCTTAACAAAACAGTTTGGAGGTCAATAAACATTGGGAAATGTTCAAACAACTCAAAATTCAACAAAAATACATTCCACTAACAGTCAAAATTCAGCAAGGAACACTCACCCGAGGCTCAGTAAAGAGATTAAAGATGAAAAGAGGATGCTTATATTGTGCACAGAATAGTCGTAAGTCTGAGGACTGCAGTGTTTCAGAAACCAGCAAAGAGCCAGTAAAAAAGGTGATTAAAAGGTCAAAACAATCATAGAATTTACAGTGCAGAAGGAGGCCATTCGGCCCATCGAGTCTGCACCGGCCCTTGGAAAGAGCACCCCACATAAGATCATACCTCCAACCTATCCCCGTAACCCTACCTAACCTTTTTTTTGGGCACGAAGGGGTAATTGATCACGGCCAATCCACCTAACCTGCGCATCTTTAGACCATGGGAGGAAACCGGAGCACCCGGAGGAAACCCACGCAGACACGGGGAGGACGTGCAGACTCCACACGGTAACCCAAGCCGGGAATCGAACCTGGGACCTTGGAGCTGTGAAGCAACAGTGCTAACCATTGTGCTACCGTGCTGCCCATATAGGAGTATAGGAATAGAGATGTTTTACTGCAATTGTATCGGGTATTGGTGAGGCCACACCGGGAGTATTGTGCCCAGTTTTGGTGTCCTGATCTGAGGAAGGATGTTCTTGCTATGGAGGGAGAGCAGCGAAGGTTAACCAGGCTGATTCCTGGGATGGCGGGACTGTCATATGAGGAGAGACTGAGTCGGTTAGGATTATATTCATTGGAGTTTAGAGAATGAGGGGGTCTCATAGAAACTTACACAATTCTACCAGGATTAGACAGATTCAGAAAGAACGTTCCCGATGGTGGGGAGTCCAGAACGAGGGGTCATAGTTTGAGGATAAGGGTAAACCTTTTAGGACTGAGGTGAGAAGAAATTTCTCCACCCAGCGAGCGGTGAATCTGTGGAATTCACTCCCACAGACAGTAGTTGAGGCCAAAATGTTGTGTGATTTCAATAAAGAATTAGATACTGTGCTTGGGGCGAAAGGGCTCGAGGGATATGGGGGAAGGCGGGATCAGGGTATTGAACTTGGTGATCAGCCATGATCATAGTGAATGGGGGAGCAGGCTCGAAGGGCCGAATGGCCTTGTCCTGCTCCTATTTTCCATGTTTCGATGTATTAGTCTATTGGATTCTCTTCCTCAGAGAGCAGTGAGGTTGCGTCAGAAATCTGAGCTCGATTTTTAATGAAATGAGACTATTTCAAGCGGTTATTGGATAGGCACATGGAGCACACCACAATGACAGGGGGTGGGATAGCTTGATCTTGGTTTCGGACAAAGCTCGGCACAACATCGAGGGCCGAAGGGCCTGTTCTGTGCTGTAATGTTCCATGTTTATTTCTCATCATATAATGCTTTTTGAAGTGTATATTTAAGACTTCCGTAATAGTAATTTTGTACATTTTCCCAATGACTGAGGTCAGACTAACTGACCTTTAGTTTACCATTTCCTTTGCCCCTCCTTTACTGAGTCGCTAATTTCCACTGGGACAATTCCAGATTTCATAGAATTTCCAGTGCAGAAGGAGGCCATTCGGCCCATCGAGTCTGCACCGGCTCTTGGAAAGAGCACCCCACCCAAGGTCACAACGTCACCCTATCCCCATAACCCAGTAACCCCACCCAACACTAAGGGCAATTTTGAACACTAAGGGCAATTTAGCATGGCCAATCCACCTAACCTGCACATCTTTGGACTGTGGGAGGAAAGCGGAGCACCCGGAGGAAACCCACGCACACACGGGGAGAAAGTGCAGACTCCGCACAGACAGTGACCCAAGCCGGGAATCGAACCCGGGACCCTGGAGCTGTGAAGCAATTGTGCTAACCACTGTGCTACCCTGCTGCCCTATCCACTATCTCTGTAGCTATCGCTTTTAGGACCCTTGTATTTGTCATATTTTCGATTTCTCCACTATTTTATTGCCTCTGATACTAATTATTTTAATTTCCACACTCTCATTAGCCCCTCAGTTACTCTCCATTTCTGATAGTTAGCTTAGGTCCTCCATTGTGAAGGCAGACACAAATATTTGTTGAACATCTCTGCTGTTTTCTGACGCCCCATAATAATTTCTCTGCCTCTAAGGTGCTAATGTTCACTTTAGCTACTCCCTTCCTTTTTATATACTGGCAGAAACTCTTACAATCTGGTTTATTTACTGGTTTTTTAAAATTTAAAGTGCCCAATTCTTTTTTTTTCTCCAATTAAGGGGTAATTTAGCGTGGCCAATCCACCTACCCTGCACTTATTTTTGGGTTGTGGGGATAAGACCCGTGCAGACATGGGGAGAATGCACAAACTTCACATGGCAGTGACCTGGGGCAGGGATCGAACCCTGGTCCTCAGCGCCGTGAGGCAGCAGTGCTAACCACTGTGCCATATATGTTCAGACTGGAGTCCAGTTACTAGTGGTGTACCACAAGGATCTGTTCTGGGGCCACTGCTGTTTGTCATTTTTATAAATGACCTGGAGGAGGGCGTAGAAGGATGGGTGAGTAAATTTGCAGATTACACTATAGTCGGTGGAGTTGTGGACAGTGCGGACGGATGTTACAAGTTACAGAGAGACATAGATAAGCTGCAGAGCTGGGCTGAGAGGTGGCAAATGGAGTTTAATGCAGAAAAGTGTGAGGTGATTCATTTTGGAAGGAATAACAGGAAGACAGAGTACTGGGCTAATGGTAAGATTCTTGGCAGTGTGGATGAGCAGAGAGATCTCGGTGTCCATGTACATAGATCCCTGAAAGTTGCCACCCAGGTTGAGAGGGTTGTTAAGAAGGCGTACGGTGTGTCAGCTTTTATTGGTAGAGGGATTGAGTTTCGGAGCCATGAGGTCATGTTGCAGCTGTACAAAACTCTGGTGCGGCCGCATTTGGAGCATTGCGTGCAATTCTGGTCGCCACATTATAGGAAGGATGTGGAAGCATTGGAAAGGGTGCAGAGGAGATTTACCAGAATGTTGCCTGGTGTGGAGGGAAGATCTTATGAGGAAAGGCTGAGGGACTTGAGGCTGTTTTCATTAAAGAGAAGAAGGTTAAGAGGTGACTTAATTGAGGCATACAAGATGATCAGAGGATTGGATAGGGTGGACAGTGAGAACCTTTTTCCTCGGATGGTGATGTCTAGCACGAGGGGACATAGCTTTAAATTGAGGGGAGATAGATATAGGACAGATGTCAGAGGTAGGTTCTTTACTCAGAGAGTAGTAAGGGCGTGGAATGCCCTGCCTGCAACAGTAGTGGACTCGCCTACACTAAGGACATTTAAATGGTCATTGGATAGACATATGGACGATAAGGCAATAGTGTAGATGGGCTTTAGAGTGGTTTCACAGGTCGGCGCAACATCGAGGGCCGAAGGGCCTGTACTGTGCTGTTATGTTCTATGTTCTATACTCGATCAAATGCTGCCTTGATATCAAGGGCAGCTGAAGATGGTCGGGCCGAGGACACTACCCTGAGGAACCCCTGCAGTGATGTCCTGGAGCTGAGATGATTGACCACCAACCACCACAACCATCTTCCTTTGTGCCGGGTATGACCCCAACCAGCGGAGAGTTTTCCCCCTGATTCCCATTGGCTCCAGTTTAGCTCGGGCTCCGTGATGCCACACTCGGTCAAACGCTGCCTTGATGTCGAGGGGAGTCACTCTCACCTCACCTCTGGCATTCAGCTCTCTTGTCCATGTTTGAACCAAGGTTGTAATGAGGTCAGGAGCTGAGTGACCCTGGGCGGAACCCAAACCGAGCGTCCGTGAGCAGGTTATTGCTGAGTACGTGCCGCTGGATAGCTCTGTTGATGACTCCTCCCGTCACTGTGCTGATGATGGAGAGGAGACTGATCGGGCGGTAATTGGCTGGGTTGGATTTGTCCTGTTTCTTGTGTACAGGACACACCTGGGCAATTTTCCACATTGCCGGGTAGATGCCAGTGTTGTAGCTGTACTGGAACAGCGTGGCTAGGGCTGCGGCAAGTTCTGGAGCACAAGTCTTCAGTACTATTGCCGGGATATTGTCAGGGCCCCACAGCCTTTGCCGTATCCAGAGCCTTCAGCCGTTTCTTGGTATCGAGCGGAGTGAATCGTATTGGCTGAAGACTGATATCCTCCTCACAGCTCGCCCTCTCACCCAACTTTGTATAATTTGCAAATTTGGAGATAGTTCCCTCGTCCAAATCCTGAATCTATAATGTGAACAGTTGGGGTCTGAGCACAGATCCCTGCGATACCCCACTAGTCACTGCCTGACAATCAGAAAAAGACCCATTTGTTCCAACTTTCTGTCTGCGAACCAGCTTTCTCTCCAACTCAACACACCACCTGCAATCATTTACATATAATAACATAACTTTACATATTAATCTGCTATATGAGACCTTGTCGAAAGCCTTCTGAAAGTCTAAATAAACCACATTCACCGGTTCTCCATGGCCAACTCTATCAGTTACATCTTCAAAGAATTCTGGTAGATTTGTCAAGCATGATTTCCCTTTGGTAAATCCATGCTGACTGTCTGATTACACCACTGCGGACGACACGACCATAGTGGGCTGGATCTCGAATAACGAAGAGTCCGAATACAGGAGGGAGATAGAGAACCTAGTGGAGTGGTGCAGCGACAACAATCTCTCCCTCAATGTCAGCAAAACTATCATATCAATGCTCTAAAACCTCAGACTTGGCTCCTCACTCTGCAACTGGATCCGTGGCTTCCTGGCCCATTGATGCACCATCAATTACGACGAGACGAGAGTAGAGAGTAATCGAGGCTTTATTACGCAGAGATGTGTAACCTCCTGCAGCTGCTACTGAAATGGCTGCAGCTCGGTGAGCACACACATTTATACTCCGCCTACTGGGCGGAGCCAGCAGGCAGGGATCTACCCCCGTACCTGTAGTACAGGGGCCTTACCGTAATACCCCTCGTATGCGGTATATACAATACAACAGTGGTGACTACCACATTCACCCCCTGTTAAAAAAGAGTCCAGCGGGGGTGGTGGAAAACTATTTACATTCAGGTGTTAACATTTTAAGGAAAAGTTTACAAATTTAGACGATCGGGCGCCTTAATCCGTTGTTGCGAGTTCTGGTGGCGATTTCGGCGTCAGTTCAGTCGCCGGTGACTCCGGGAGCGTGTCGACCTCATCTTCATCCCCGGGTGGGACCAAGGGGAGGACGGATTGTCCTGGAGCGGGGGCTGCGGTGGGGTGCGCCGGGGGAGGGGAGGGTGGCGCCGGGGCAGGGGGGGCGTTGTGTGTGGGGACCCAGCTGGTGCCAGGTCCCTGAGGGAAACTGTGTCTTGGAGCCCATCGGGGTACGCTACGTAGGCGTACTGCGGGTTCACGTGGAAAAATTAAATGAAAATGAAAATCGCTTATTGTCACAAGTCGGCTTCAATGAAGTTGCTGTGAAAAGCCCCTAGTCGCCACATTCCGGCGCCTGTTCGGGGAGGCCGGTACGGGAATTGAACCGTGCTGCTGGCCTGCCTGGGTCAGCTTTCAAAGCCAGCGATTTAGCCCTGTGCTAAACAGCCCCTGGGTAGCTGTATCCTCTCAACCAACGGGTCCGCCTTGTGTAGCCGCACGAGCTTACGGAGGAGGACGGGTCCTGGAGCTGCCAGCCAGGTTGGGAGCGTAACCCCGGAGGTGGACTTCCTGGGGAAGGCAAAGAGACGTTCATGGGGGGTTTCGTTCGTCGCAGTGCACAGGAGCGACCGAATGGAGTGGAGTGCGTCGGGGAGGACCTCCTGCCAGCGGGAGGCCGGGAGATTTCTGGACCGTAGGGCCGGCTGGACGGACCTCCAGACCGTCCCATTCTCCCGCTCCACCTGCCCGTTTCCCCGGGGGTTGTAGCTGTGATGCACATTAAGTTGCACAAAGACTAAAGTTGGGGACAACTGTGGCTTTATTGCAGTCAGATGTGTGGCCTCCTGCTGCAGCTGGCGAAATGGCAGGGCACTGGAGGTCATGCATATTTATACAGTTCTCCGTGGGCGGAGCCAGCCGGCAGGATCTACCGGCGAACCTGTAGGGCAGGTCCTACCTCACATCTCCTGTTACAGTGGTTCACCACAAGCTGGTCGTCCTGCTCGAGGCAATGCCCCTGTGGAGCAGGTACTGGCGCAGCTCATCGCTCATAAATGAGGATCCCCGGTCGCTGCGGATGTAGGCGGGGAAACCGAACAGAGCGAAGATGGTGTTGAGGGCTTTGATGACGGTGGCAGACGTCATATCGGGGCATGGGACGGCGAAGGGGAATCGGGAATACTCGTCGACCACATTAAGAATGTACGTGATGCGGTTGGTGGAGGAGAGGGGCCCTTTGAAGTCCACGAGGCCATTAGACATGACTTGGGAGGGGTAGGTTGGAGAAGTAGGCTGCAAGTGTTGGGCACACTGGATAAGTGGAGCTTGTTCAAGGAACAGCTACTGCGTGTTCTTGATAAGTATGTACCGGTCAGGCAGGGAGGAAGGCGTCGAACGAGGGAACCGTGGTTCACCAAAGAAGTGGAATCTCTTGTTAAGAGGAAGAAGGAGGCCTATGTGAAGATGAGGTGTGAAGTTTCGGTTGGGGCGATGGATAGTTACAAGGTAGCGAGGAAGGATCTAAAGAGAGAGCTAAGACGAGCAAGGAGGGGACATGAGAAGTATTTGGCAGGTAGGATCAAGGAAAACCCAAAAGCTTTCTATAGGTGTGTCAGGAATAAGCGAATGACTAGGGAAAGAGTAGGACCAGTCAAGGACAGGGATGGGAAGTTGTGTGTGGAGTCTGAAGAGATAGGCGGGATACTAAATGAATATTTTTCGTCAGTATTCACTCAGGAAAAAGATAACGTTGTGGAGGAGAATGCTGAGCTCCAGGTAAATAGATTAGATGGCATTGAGGTACGTAGGGAAGAGGTGTTGGCAATTCTGGACAGGCTGAAAATAGATAAGTCCCCGGGGCCTGATGGGATTTATCCTAGGATTCTCTGGGAAGCCAGGGAAGAGATTGCTGGGCCTTTGGCTTTGATTTTTATGTCATCATTGGCTACAGGAATAGTGCCAGAGGACTGGAGGATAGCAAATGTGGTCCCTTTGTTCAAGAAGGGGAGTAGAGACAATCCCGGCAACTATAGACCGGTGAGCCTCACGTCTGTTGTGGGTAAAGTCTTGGAGGGGATTATAAGAGACAAGATTTATAATCATCTAGATAGGAATAATATGATCAGGGATAGTCAGCATGGCTTTGTGAAGGGTAGGTCATGCCTCACAAACCTTATCGAGTTCTTTGAGAAGGTGACTGAAGAGGTAGACGAGGGTAGAGCAGTTGATGTGGTGTATATGGATTTCAGTAAAGCGTTTGATAAGGTTCCCCACGGTAGGCTATTGCAGAAAATACGGAGGCTGGGGATTGAGGGTGATTTAGGATGTGGATCAGAAATTGGCTAGCTGAAAGAAGACAGAGTATGGTGGTTGATGGGAAATGTTCAGAATGGAGTTCAGTTACAAGTGGCGTACCACAAGGATCTGTTCTGGGGCCGTTGCTGTTTGTCATTTTTATCAATGACCTAGAGGAGGGCGCAGAAGGGTGGGTGAGTAAATTTGCAGAGGACACTGAAGTCGGTGGTGTTGTCGACAGTGCGGAAGGATGTAGCAGGTTACAGAGGGACATAGATAAGCTGCAGAGCTGGGCTGAGAGGTGGCAAATGGAGTTTAATGTAGAGAAGTGTGAGGTGATTCACTTTGGAAGGAATAACAGGAATGCGGAATATTTGGCTAATGGTAAAGTTCTTGGAAGTGTGGATGAGCAGAGGGATCTAGGTGTCCATGTACATAGATCCCTGAAAGTTGCCACCCAGGTTGATAGGGTTGTGAAGAAGGCCTATGGAGTGTTGGCCTTTATTGGTAGAGGGATTGAGTTCCGGAGTCGGGAGGTCATGTTGCAGCTGTACAGAACTCTGGTACGGCCGCATTTGGAGTATTGCGTACAGTTCTGGTCACCGCATTATAGGAAGGACGTGGAGGCTTTGGAGCGGGTGCAGAGGAGATTTACCAGGATGTTGCCTGGTATGGAGGGAAAATCTTATGAGGAAAGGCTGATGGACTTGAGGTTGTTTTCGTTGGAGAGAAAAAGGCTAAGAGGAGACTTAATAGAGGCATACAAAATGATCAGGGGGTTAGATAGGGTGGACAGTGAGAGCCTTCTCCCGCGGATGGAAATGGCTGGCACGAGGGGACATAGCTTTAAACTGAGGGGTAATAGATATAGGACAGAGGTCAGAGGTAGGTTCTTTACGCAAAGAGTAGTGAGGCCGTGGAATGCCCTACCTGCTACAGTAGTGAACTCGCCAACATTGAGGGCATTTAAAAGTTTATTGGATAAACATATGGATGATAATGGTATAGTGTAGGTTAGATGGCATTTGTTTCGGTGCAACATCGTGGGCCGAAGGGCCTGTACTGCGCTGTATCGTTCTATGTTCTATGAGGCGTTCAAAGGGGCGGGAGGCCTTCGCCAGGCATGCACGGTCTGGCCGGTAGAAGTGTGGTTTACACTCCGCGCAGACCTGGCAGTCTCTGGTGACAGCCCTGACTTCCTCGATGGAGACGGGCAGATTGCGGGCCTTGATGAAATGATAAATGCGGGTGACCCTGGGTGACAGAGACCGTCGTGGAGGGTCTGGAGTCAGTCCACTTGTGCGCTGGCACATGTACCTCGGGACAGGGCACCGGGGGCTCGTTGAGCTTACCGGGTCGATACAAAATCTCGTAATTGTAGGTGGAGAGCTCGATCCTCCACCTCAAGATTTTATCATTTTTAATCTTACCCCGCTGTGTGTTGTTGAACATGAAGTAAACCGACCGTTGGTCAGTGAGGAGAGTGAATCTCGTGCCGGCCAGGTAATGCCTCCAATGCCGCACAGCTTCAACGATAGCCTGGGCCTCCTTTTCGAGGAGTGCCGAATTTTGGAGGCATGGAGGGTGCGGGAAAAGAATGCCCCGGGCCTGCCTGCCTGGTTGAGGGTGGCGGCCAGAGCGACGTCTGATGCATCGCTCTCGACTTGGAAGGGGAACGTCTCGTCGACCGCGTGCATCGCGGCCTTGGCGATGTCGGCCTTGATACGGTTGAAGGCCTGGTGAATCTCAGCCGTCAGGGGGAAAACGGTGGAGTGAATGAGTGGGCGGGCCTTGTCCGCATAGTTAGGGACCCACTGGGCGCAGTACGAGAAGAAGCCCAGGCATCGTTTGAGGGCCTTGGGGCAGTGGGGGAGGAGGAGTTCCATGAGGGGGCGCATGCAATCGGGGTCAGGCTCTAGCACTCCGTTCTGAACCGCATAGCCGAGGATGGCTAATCGGTTTGTGCTGAACACACACTTCTCCTTGTTGTAAGTTAGGTTGAGGAGTTTGGCGGTGTGGAGAAATTTGGAAAGGTTAGCGTCGTGGTCCTGCTGGTCGTGGCGGCAGATGGTGACATTATCCAGGTACGGGAAAGTGGCCCGCAGCCCGTACCGGTCAACCATTCGGTCCATCTCCCGTTGGAAGACCGAGACCCCTTGGTGACGCTGAAGGGAACCCTAAGGAAATGGTAAAGGTGGCCGTCCGCTTCAAACGCGGTGCCTTGCGAATCGGGAGCTGGTGGTCGGCATATTTCAGGTCCACTGTCGAGAAGACCCGGTACTGTGCAATCTGATTGACCATATCAGATATGCGTGGGAGGGGGTACGCGTCGAGCTGCATGGACCGATTGATGGTCTGGCTGTAATCAATGACCATCCTGCTTTTCTCCCCAGTTTTCACATCTCCACTTGGGCTCTCCAGGGGCTGTTGCTGGCCTCGATGATACCTTCCCGAAGCAGCCGCTGGACCTCTGACCTGATGAAGGTCCGGTCCTGGGCGCTGTACCGTCTGCTCCTGGTGGCGACGGGTTTGCAATCCGGGGTGAGGTTTGCAAACAGAGAAGGCGGGTCGACCTTAAGGGTCGCGAGGCCGCGCACAGTAAGGGGTGGTAGGGGCCCGCCAAATTTCAGGGTTAGGCTCTGGAGGTTGCACTGGAAGTCCAGGCCGAGTAGCAAGGCAGCGCAGAGGTCGGGGAGGGCGTAGAGCCGGAAGCCGTTGAACTCTACGCCCTGGATGGTGAGGGCGGCGGTGCAGTAACCCCGGATCGCCACGCAGTGCGATCCGGAGGCCAGGGAGATTCTCTGGTGAATGGGGTGTACCGTGAGGGAGCAGCGCCTTACCGTATCGGGGTGGATGAACCTCTCAGTGCTCCCGGATTCCAGAAGGCAGGATATCTTGCGCCCGTCGACCTTCACGGTCGTCGACGCGGTCGCGAGGTTGTGCGGTCGGGACTGGTCGATCATGATGGAGGCGAGACACGGCTGGTCGGCGGCGGTTGCAGGCGATGAGCGGCCTGATGAGGTGGCCGATGAACAGGGGGCCTGAGGCAGGCAAGATGGCGGCGCCCACGGGCCGCACGTGTCCTGAGGCGGGGAAGATGGCAGCACCCACGGGCCGCACGCGGGGGGTGCAGGGACATTAGCGGCGATCGAGCGGGCCTGGCACACTGCAGTGAAATGTCCTTTCTTCCCACAGGCCTTGCAGAGCGCGCTCCGCGCCGGGCAGCGCTGCCGGGGGTTGATTTGTCTGTCCACAGAAATAGCACTTGGGTCCCCCAGGGCTGGTTGGCTGCCGCGCGGCGCAGGCGTGGGGTTGGCTGGGGGCGGTCGCTGATGGGGTCCTCGGTGGGGTGGCCGCTGGCGGGGTCCACGATGCCCAGGGGGGGTGGGCCGTGCGGTCAGGGGCTTACGCCTGTACGTTGCGTGAGGCGACCGTGAGGGAGAGCGCTAGTTTCTTGGTCGCCGTGAGGTCGAGGGTAGCCCCTTCTAAGAGGCGCTGGCGGATGTAGGCCGACCCTATGCCCGTAACGAACGCGTCTCTAAGTAGCAGGTCAGAATGTTCAGCGGCCGAAACGGCCTGGCAATCGCAGACTCTCACCAGGGCGAGCAGGGCGCGCCAGAAATCTTCCACAGGCTCACCGGGGAGTTGGTGCCGCATGGACAGGAGGTGTCTGGCGTAGATTTTGTTGGTCTGCTGAGCGTAGTTCTCCTTCAGTAGCGCCATGGCCTCAGCGTAGGTCGGCGCGTCCTGGATGAGGAGAAAGACATCGGAGCTCAGCCGCGTGTAAAGGACCTGGAGCTTCTGTGCCTCTGAGGGTGGGTCTGTCGCAGACCCGATGTAGGTTTCAAAGCAAGCGAGCCGATCTGCGAAGGCCGACTTGCCGTTGTCTGCTCGAGGGTGCAGCTGCAGGCGATCAGGCTTGATGCGGAGATCCATCGCTGTAAACTCTCTGTGTAATAAATTGATGCACCATCAATTACGACGAGACGAGAGTAGAATGTAATCGAGGCTTTATTACGCAGAGATGTGTAACCTCCTGCAGCTGCTACCGAAACGGCTGCAGCTCGGTGAGCACACACATTTATACTCCGCCTACTGGGCGGAGCCAGCAGGCAGGGATCTACCCCCGTACCTGTAGTACAGGGGCCTTACCGTAATACCCTCGTATGCGGTATATACAATACAACAGTGGTGACGACCACACCCATAGACCACAATCAGTAAGAATAAACAACAACACTTCCTCCACGATAGTCCTCAATACCGGGGCCCCGCAAGGCTGCGTACTTAGCCCCCTACTCTACTCCCTGTACACACACGACTGCGTGGGAACATTTGGTTCCAACTCCATCTACAGGTTTGCTGACGATACGACCATAGAGGGCCGGATCTCGAATATTACACAGAATTTACAGTGCAGAAGGAGGCCATTCGGCCCATCGAGTCTGCACCGGCTGTCGGAAAGAGCACCCTACCCAAGTCCACACCTCCACCCTAACCCCATAACCCAGTAACCCCACCCAACACTAAGGGCAATTTTGGACACTAAGGGCAATTTATCCTGGCCAATCCACCTAACCTGCACATCTTTGGACTGTGGGAGGAAACCGGAGCACCCGGAGGAAACCCACGCACACACGAGGAGGATGTGCAGACTCCGCACAGACAGCGACCCAAGCCGGAATCGAACCTGGGACCCTGGAGCTGTGAAGCAATGTGCTAACCACCGTGCTACCGTGCTGCCCTAATAACGATGAGTCTGAATACAGGAGGGAGATAGAGAACCTAGTGGAGAGGTGTAGCGACAACAATCTCTCCCTCAATGCCAGCAAAACTAAAGAGCTGGTCATTGACTTCAGGAAGCAAAGTACTGTACACACCCCTGTCAGCATCAACGGGGCCGAGGTGGAGATGGTTAGCAGTTTCAAATTCCTAGGGGTGCACATCTCCAAAAATCTGTCCTGGTCCACCCACGTCGACGCTACCACCAAGAAAGCACAACAGCGCCTATCCTTCCTCAGGAAACTAAGGAAATTCGGCATGTCCACATTGACTATTACCAACTTTTACAGATGCACCATAGAAAGCAGGTGATATTCCAGTTACTCCTCCCACCCAATAGGTCGCTGCAGGAGGAGTTTCCAGTTACTCCTCCCGGACACTGGGGGGAGCTGCAGGCAGAAGTTCCAGTTACACCTCCCGGACTCTTGGGGGCGGTGCAGGAGGAGATTCTAGTTACTCCTCCCGGACTCTGGGGGTCGCTGCAGGAGGCGATTCCAGTTACTCCTCCAGGGCACTGAGGGACGCTGCAGGAGGAGATTCCACTTACTCCTCCCGGACACTGGGGGGCGCTGCAGGCAGAAGTTCCAGTTATTCCTCCCGGGGGTCACAGCAGGAGATTCCAGTTGCACCTCCTGGGCTCTGGGGGCGCTGCAGGAAGAGATTCCAGTTACTCCTCCGGCACGGGGGGGGGGTCGCTGCAGGAGGAGATTCCAGTTACTCCTCCCGGACACTCGGGGGCGCTGCAGGCAGAAGTTCCAGTTATTCCTCCCGGGGGTCACAGCAGGAGATTCCAGTTGCTCCTCCTGGGCTCTGGGGGCGCTGCAGGAGGAGATTCCAGTTACTCTTCCCGGGCAGTGGGGACAGTACGAAGTCCCGGGCAGCACGGTAGCACAAGTGATTAGCACTGTGGCTTCACAGCGCCAGGGTCCCAGGTTCGATTCCCCGCTGGGTCACTGTCTGTGCGGAGTTTGCACGTTCTCCCCGTGTCCGCGTGGGTTTCCTCCGGGTGCTCCGGTTTCCTCCCACAGTCCAAAGACGTGCAGGTTAGGTGGATTGGCCATGCTAAATTACCCGTAGTGTCCATAAGGGTTGGGAGGGGTTATTGGGTTGCGGGGATAAGGTGGAAGTGAGGGATTAATGTGGGTCGGTGCAGACTCGATGGGCCGAATGGCCTCCTTCTGCACTGTATGTTCTATGTAATGTAATCTTACAACACCAGGTTAAAGTCCAACAGGTTTGTTTCGATGTCACTAGCTTTCGGAGCGCTGCTCCTTCCTCAGGTGAATGAAGAGGTCTGTTCCAGAAACACATATATAGACAAATTCAAAGATGCCAGACAATGCTTGGAATGCGAGCATTAGCAGGTGATTAAATCTTTACAGATCCAGAGATGGGGTAACCCCAGGTTAAAGAGGTGTGAATTGTACCAAGCCAGGACAGTTGGTAGGATTTCGCAGGCCAGATGGTGGGGGATGAATGTAATGCGACATGAATCCCAGGTCCCGGTTGAGGCCGCACTCGTGTGTGCGGAACTTGGCTATACGTTTCTGCTCGGCGATTCTGCGTTGTCGCGCGTCCTGAAGGCCGCCTTGGAGAACGCTTACCCGGAGATCAGAGGCTGAATGCCCTTGACTGCTGGAGTGTTCCCCGACTGGAAGGGAACATTCCTGCCTGGTGATTGTTGCGCGATGTCCGTTCATTCGTTGTCGCAGCGTCTGCAATGTCTCGCCAATGTACCACGCTTCGGGACATCCTTTCCTGCAGCGTATGAGGTAGACAACGTTGGCCGAGTCGCACGAGTATGTACCGCGTACCTGGTGGGTGGTGTTCTCACGTGTAATAGTGGTATCCATGTCCATTAGGGCAGCACGGTAGCACAGTGGTTAGCGCAATTGCTTCACAGCTCCAGGGTCCCAGGTTCGATTCCCGGCTTGGGTTACTGTCTGTGTGGAGTCTGCACGTCCTCCCCGTGTGTGCGTGGGTTTCCTCCGGGTGCTCCGGTTTCCTCCCACAGTCCAAAGATGTGCGGGTTAGGTGGATTGGCCATGCTAAATTGCCCTTAGTGTCCAAAATTGCCCTTAGTGTCCAAAAATTGCCCTTAGTGTTGGGTGGGGTTACTGGGTTATGGGGATAGGGTGGAGGTGTTGAGTTTGGGTGGGGTGCTCTTTCCAAGAGCCGGTGCAGACTCGATGGGCCGAATGGCCTCCTTCTGCACTGGAAATTCTATGAAATCTATGTCGATGATCTGGCACGTCTTGCAGAGATTGCCATGACAGGGTTGTGTGGTGTCGTGGTCACTGTTCTGAAGACTGGGTAGTTTGCTGCAAACAATGGTTCGTTTGAGGTTGCGCGGTTGTTTGAAGGCAAGGAGTGGGGGTGTGGGGATGACCTTGGCAAGATGTTCATCGTAATGTTCATTCCGTACTGGAATCTCCTCCTGCAGCGGGCACTGGGGGGCGCTGCAGGAGGAGATTCCAGTTACTCCTCCCGGACACTGGGGGTCGCTGCCCGAGGATATTCCAGTTACTCCTCCTGCACACGGGGCGCGCTGCAGGAGGAGATTCCAGTTACTCCTCCCGGGCACGGGGGGTAGCTGCAGGCGGAGATTCCAGTTACTCCTCCCGGACACTGGGGGGGGCTGCAGGAGGAGATTCCAGTTACTCCTCCGACACTGGGGGGCGCTGCAGGAGGAGATTCCAGTTACTCCTCCCGGACACTGGGGGCGCTGCAGGAGGAGTTTCCAGTTACTCCCCCCGGACACTGGGGGCGCTGCAGGAGGAGTTTCCAGTTACTCCCCCCGGACACTGGGGGCGCTGCAGGAGGAGATTCCAGTTACTCCTCCCAGACACTGGGGGCGCTGCAGGAGGAGATTCCAGTTACTCCTCCCAGACACTGGGGGCGCTGCAGGAGGAGATTCCAGTTACTCCTCCGACACTGGGGGGCGCTGCAGGAGGAGATTCCAGTTACTCCTCCCGGACACTGGGGGCGCTGCAGGAGGAGTTTCCAGTTACTCCCCCCGGACACTGGGGGCGCTGCAGGAGGAGTTTCCAGTTACTCCCCCCGGACACTGGGGGCGCTGCAGGAGGAGATTCCAGTTACTCCTCCCAGACACTGGGGGCGCTGCAGGAGGGGATTCCAGTTACTCCTCCCGCACACTGGGGGCGCTGCAGGAGGAGTTTCCAGTTACTCCTCCCGGACACTGGGGGCGCTGCAGGAGGAGTTTCCAGTTACCCCCCCGGACACTGGGGGCGCTGCAGGAGGAGTTTCCAGTTACGCCTCCCGGACACTGGGGGCGTTGCAGGAGGAGATTCCACTTACTCCTTCCGGACACTGGGGGCGCTGCAGGAGGAGTTTCCAGTTACTCCCCCCGGACACTGGGGGCGCTGCAGGAGCAGTTTCCAGTTACTCCTCCCGGACACTGGGGGCGTTGCAGGAGGAGATTCCAGTTACTCCTCCCGGGCACTGGGGGGCGCTGCAGGAGGAGTTTCCAGTTACTCCTCCCGGACACTGGGGGGCGCTACAGGAGGATATTCCAGTTACTCCTCCCGGGCACTGGGGGCGCTGCAGGAGGAGTTTCCAGTTACTCCACCCGGGCACTGGGGGCGCTGCAGGAGGAGTTTCCAGCTACTCCCCCCGGACACTGGGGGTGCTGCAGGAGGAGTTTCCAGTTACTCCTCCCGGACACTGGGGTGGTTGCAGGAGGAGATTCCAGTTACTCCTCCCGGGCACTGGGGGGCGCTGCAGGAGGTCTTTCCAGTTACTCCTCCCGGACACTGGGGGGCGCTACAGGAGGATATTCCAGTTACTCCTCCCGGGCACTGGGGGCGCTGCAGGAGGAGTTTCCAGTTACTCCTCCCGGGCACTGGGGGCGCTGCAGGAGGAGTTTCCAGTTACTCCTCCCGGACACTGGGGGTGTTGCAGGAGGAGATTCCAGTTACTCCTCCCGGACGCTGGGGGCGCTGCAGGAGGAGATTCCAGTTACTCCTCCAGGACTCTGGGGGCGCTGCAGGCGGAGATTCCAGTTACTCCTCCCGGACACTGGGGGGGGCTGCAGGAGGAGATTCCAGTTACTCCTCCGACACTGGGGGGCGCTGCAGGAAGAGATTCCAGTTACTCCTACCGAACACTGGGGGGCGCTGCAGGAGGATATTCCAGTTACTCCTCCCGCACACGGGGGGCGCTGCATGAGGAGATTCCAGTTACTCCTCCCGGACACTGGGGGCGCTGCAGGAGGAGTTTCCAGTTACTCCCCCCGGACACTGGGGGCGCTGCAGGAGGAGATTCCAGTTACTCCTCCCAGACACTGGGGGCGCTGCAGGAGGGGATTCCAGTTACTCCTCCCGGGCACTGGGGGCGCTGCAGGAGGAGTTTCCAGTTACTCCTCCCGGGCACTGGGGGCGCTGCAGGAGGAGTTTCCAGTTACTCCTCCCGGACACTGGGGGTGTTGCAGGAGGAGATTCCAGTTACTCCTCCCGGACGCTGGGGGCGCTGCAGGAGGAGATTCCAGTTACTCCTCCAGGACTCTGGGGGCGCTGCAGGCGGAGATTCCAGTTACTCCTCCCGGACACTGGGGGGGGCTGCAGGAGGAGATTCCAGTTACTCCTCCGACACTGGGGGGCGCTGCAGGAAGAGATTCCAGTTACTCCTACCGAACACTGGGGGGCGCTGCAGGAGGATATTCCAGTTACTCCTCCCGCACACGGGGGGCGCTGCATGAGGAGATTCCAGTTACTCCTCCCGGACACTGGGGGCGCTGCAGGAGGAGTTTCCAGTTACTCCCCCCGGACACTGGGGGCGCTGCAGGAGGAGATTCCAGTTACTCCTCCCAGACACTGGGGGCGCTGCAGGAGGGGATTCCAGTTACTCCTCCCGCACACTGGGGGCGCTGCAGGAGGAGTTTCCAGTTACTCCTCCCGGACACTGGGGGCGCTGCAGGAGGAGTTTCCAGTTACTCCCCCCGGACACTGGGGGCGCTGCAGGAGGAGTTTCCAGTTACGCCTCCCGGACACTGGGGGCGTTGCAGGAGGAGATTCCACTTACTCCTTCCGGACACTGGGGGCGCTGCAGGAGGAGTTTCCAGTTACTCCCCCCGGACACTGGGGGCGCTGCAGGAGCAGTTTCCAGTTACTCCTCCCGGACACTGGGGGCGTTGCAGGAGGAGATTCCAGTTACTCCTCCCGGGCACCGGGGGGCGCTGCAGGAGGAGTTTCCAGTTACTCCTCCCGGACACTGGGGGGCGCTACAGGAGGATATTCCAGTTACTCCTCCCGGGCACTGGGGGCACTGCAGGAGGAGTTTCCAGTTACTCCACCCGGGCACTGGGGGCGCTGCAGGAGGAGTTTCCAGCTACTCCCCCCGGATACTGGGGGTGCTGCAGGAGGAGTTTCCAGTTACTCCTCCCGGACACTGGGGTCGTTGCAGGAGGAGATTCCAGTTACTCCTCCCGGGCACTGGGGGGCGCTGCAGGAGGTGTTTCCAGTTACTCCTCCCGGACACTGGGGGGCGCTACAGGAGGATATTCCAGTTACTCCTCCCGGGCACTGGGGGCGCTGCAGGAGGAGTTTCCAGTTACTCCTCCCGGGCACTGGGGGCGCTGCAGGAGGAGTTTCCAGTTACTCCTCCCGGACACTGGGGGTGTTGCAGGAGGAGATTCCAGTTACTCCTCCCGGACGCTGGGGGCGCTGCAGGAGGAGATTCCAGTTACTCCTCCAGGACACTGGGGGCGCTGCAGGAGGAGTTCCCAGTTACTCCTCCCGGACACTGGGGGCGCTGCAGGAGGATATTCCAGTTACTCCTCCCGGACACTGGGGGCGCTGCAGGAGGAGTTTCCAGTTACTCCTCCCGGACACTGGGGGCGCTGCAGGAGGAGTTTCCAGTTACTCCTCCCCGACACTGGGGGCGCTGCAGGAGGATATTCCAGTTACTCCTCCCGGACACTGGGGGCGCTGCAGGAGGAGATTCCAGTTACTCCTCCCGGACACTGGGGGCGCTGCAGGAGGAGATTCCAGTTACTCCTCCCGGGCACTGGGGGCGCTGCAGGAGGAGTTTCCAGTTACTCCTCCCCGACACTGGGGGCGCTGCAGGAAGAGTTTCCAGTTACTCCTCCCGGAGACTGGGGGCGCTGCAGGAGGAGTTTCCAGTTACTCCTCCCGGACTCTGGGGGCGCTGCAGGAGGAGATTCCAGTTACTCCTAGCGAACACTGGGGGGCGCTGCAGGAGGCTATTCCAGTTACTCCTCCCGGACACTGCGGGCGCTGCAGGAGGAGATTCCAGTTACTTCTCCCGGACACTGGGGGCGCTGCAGGAGGAGTTTCCAGTTACTCCTCCCGCACACTGGGGGCGCTGCAGGAGGAGATTCAAGTTACTCCTCCCGGACACTGGGGGCGCTGCAGGAGGAGATTCCAGTTACTCCTCCCGGACACTGGGGGCGCTGCAGGAGGAGATTCCAGTAACACCCCCCGGACACTGGGGGTGCTGCAGGAGGAGATTCAAGTTACTCCTCCCGGTCACTGGCAGCGCTGCAGGAGGAGATTCCAGTTACTCCTCCCGGACACTGGGGGGCGCTGCAGGAGAAGTTTCCTGTTACTCCTCCCCGACACTGGGGGCGCTGCAGCAGGAGATTCCAGTTACTCCTCCCAGACACTGGGGGTGCTGCAGGAGGAGTTTCTAGTTACTCATCCCGGACACTGGGGACGCTGCAGGAGGAGTTTCCAGTTACTCCTCCCCGACACTGGGGGCGTTGCAGGAGGAGATTCCACTTACTCCTTCCGGACACTGGGGGCGCTGCAGGAGGAGTTTCCAGTTACTCCCCCCGGACACTGGGGGCGCTGCAGGAGCAGTTTCCAGTTACTCCTCCCGGACACTGGGGGCGTTGCAGGAGGAGATTCCAGTTACTCCTCCCGGGAACCGGGGGGCGCTGCAGGAGGAGTTTCCAGTTACTCCTCCCGGACACTGGGGGGCGCTACAGGAGGATATTCCAGTTACTCCTCCCGGGCACTGGGGGCGCTGCAGGAGGAGTTTCCAGTTACTTCACCCGGGCACTGGGGGCGCTGCAGGAGGAGTTTCCAGCTACTCCCCCCGGATACTGGGGGTGCTGCAGGAGGAGTTTCCAGTTACTCCTCCCGGACACTGGGGTCGTTGCAGGAGGAGATTCCAGTTACTCCTCCCGGGCACTGGGGGGCGCTGCAGGAGGTGTTTCCAGTTACTCCTCCCGGACACTGGGGGGCGCTACAGGAGGATATTCCAGTTACTCCTCCCGGGCACTGGGGGCGCTGCAGGAGGAGTTTCCAGTTACTCCTCCCGGGCACTGGGGGCGCTGCAGGAGGAGTTTCCAGTTACTCCTCCCGGACACTGGGGGTGTTGCAGGAGGAGATTCCAGTTACTCCTCCCGGACGCTGGGGGCGCTGCAGGAGGATATTCCAGTTACTCCTCCAGGACACTGGGGGCGCTGCAGGAGGAGTTCCCAGTTACTCCTCCCGGACACTGGGGGCGCTGCAGGAGGATATTCCAGTTACTCCTCCCGGACACTGGGGGCGCTGCAGGAGGAGTTTCCAGTTACTCCTCCCGGACACTGGGGGCGCTGCAGGAGGAGTTTCCAGTTACTCCTCCCCGACACTGGGGGCGCTGCAGGAGGAGATTCCAGTTACTCCTCCCCGACACTGGGGGCGCTGCAGGAGGATATTCCAGTTACTCCTCCCGGACACTGGGGGCGCTGCAGGAGGAGATTCCAGTTACTCCTCCCGGACACTGGGGGCGCTGCAGGAGGAGATTCCAGTTACTCCTCCCGGGCACTGGGGGCGCTGCAGGAGGAGTTTCCAGTTACTCCTCCCCGACACTGGGGGCGCTGCAGGAAGAGTTTCCAGTTACTCCTCCCGGAGACTGCGGGCGCTGCAGGAGGAGTTTCCAGTTACTCCGCCCGGACTCTGGGGGCGCTGCAGGAGGAGATTCCAGTTACTCCTAGCGAACACTGGGGGGCGCTGCAGGAGGCTATTCCAGTTACTCCTCCCGGACACTGCGGGCGCTGCAGGAGGAGATTCCAGTTACTTCTCCCGGACACTGGGGGCGCTGCAGGAGGAGTTTCCAGTTACTCCTCCCGCACACTGGGGGCGCTGCAGGAGGAGATTCAAGTTACTCCTCCCGGACACTGGGGGCGCTGCAGGAGGAGATTCCAGTTACTCCTCCCGGACACTGGGGGCGCTGCAGGAGGAGATTCCAGTAACTCCCCCCGGACACTGGGGGTGCTGCAGGAGGAGATTCAAGTTACTCCTCCCGGTCACTGGCAGCGCTGCAGGAGGAGATTCCAGTTACTCCTCCCGGACACTGGGGGGCGCTGCAGGAGAAGTTTCCTGTTACTCCTCCCCGACACTGGGGGCGCTGCAGCAGGAGATTCCAGTTACTCCTCCCAGACACTGGGGGTGCTGCAGGAGGAGTTTCTAGTTACTCATCCCGGACACTGGGGACGCTGCAGGAGGAGTTTCCAGTTACTCCTCCCCGACACTGGGGGCGTTGCAGGAGGAGATTCCAGTTACTCCTCCCGGACACTGGGGGCGCTGCAGGAGAAGTTTCCAGTTACTCCTCCCGGACACTGGGGGCGCTGCAGGAGGAGATTCCAGTTACCCCTCCCGGACACTGGGGGGCGCTGCAGGAGGAGTTTCCAGTTACTCCTCCCGGACACTAGGGGCGCTGCAGGAGGGGATTCCAGTTACTCAACCCGGACACTGGGGGCGCTGCAGGAGGAGTTTCCAGTTACTCCTCCCCGACACTGGGGCGCTGCAGGAGGAGTTTCCAGTTACTCCTCCCGGACACTGGGGGCGCTGCAGGAGGAGTCGCCAGTTAATCCTCCCAGACACTGGGGGCGCTGCAGGAGGATTTACCAGTTACTCCTCCCGGGCACAGGGGGGCGCTGCAGGAGGAGTTTCCAGTTACTCCTCCCGGACACTGGGGGCGCTGCAGGAGGAGATTCCAGTTACTCCACCCCGACACTGGGGGCGCTGCAGGAGGAGTTTCCAGTTACTCCTCCCGGGCACTGGTGGGCACTGCAGGAGGAGTTTCCAGTTACTCCTCCCGGGCACTGGGGGTCGCTGCAGGACAAGTTTCCAGTTACTCCTCCAGGGCACTGGGGGGCGCGGCAGGAGGAGATTCCAGTTACTCCTCCCGGGCACCGGGGGGCGCTGCAGGACGAGTTTCCAGTTACTCCTCCCGGGCACTGGGGGGGCGCTGCAGGAGGAGTTTCCAGTTACTCCTCCCGGACACTGGGGGCACTGCAGGAGGAGTTTCCAGTTACTCCTCCCTGACACTGGGGGCGCTGCAGGAGGAGATTCCAGTTACTCCTCCCGGACACTGGGGGCGCTGCAGGAGGAGTTTCCAGTTACTCCTCCCGGACACTGGGGGCGCTGCAGGAGGAGTTTCCAGTTACTCCTCCCGGACACTGGGGGCGCTGCAGGAGGAGTTTCCAGTTACTCCTCCCGGACACTGGGGGCGCTGCAGGAGGAGATTCCAGTTACTCCTCCCGGACACTGGGGGCGCTGCAGGAGGAGTTTCCAGTTACTCCTCCCGGACACAGGGGGCGCTGCAGGAGGAGATTCCAGTTACTCCTCCCGGACACTGGGGGCGCTGCAGGAGGAGTTTCCAGTTACTCCTCCCGGACACTGGGGGCGCTGCAGGAGGAGTTTCCAGTTACTCCTCCCCGACACTGGGGGCGCTGCAGGAGGAGTTTCCAGTTACTCCTCCCCGACACTGGGGGCGCTGCAGGAGGAGTTTCCAGTTACTCCTCCCCGACACTGGGGGCGCTGCAGGAGCAGTTTCCAGTTACTCCTCCCCGACACTGGGGGCGCTGCAGGAAGAGTTTCCAGTTACTCCTCCCGGACACTGGGGGCGCTGCAGGAGGAGTTTCCAGTTACTCCTCCCCGACACTGGGGGCGCTGCAGGAGGAGTTTCCAGTTACTCCTTCCGGACACTGGGGGCGCTGCAGGAGGAGATTCCAGTTACTCCTCCCGGACACTGGGGGCGCTGCAGGAGGAGTTTCCAGTTACTCCTCCCGGACACTGGGGGCGCTGCAGGAGGAGATTCCAGTTACTCCTCCCGGACAGTGGGGGCGCTGCAGGAGGAGTTTCCAGTTACTCCTCCCGGACACTGGGGGCGCTGCAGGAGGAGTTTCCAGTTACTCCTCCCCGACACTGGGGGCGCTGCAGGAGGAGTTTCCAGTTACTCCTCCCCGACACTGGGGTCGCTGCAGGAGGAGTTTCCAGTTACTCCTCCCCGACACTGGGGGCGCTGCAGGAGGAGTTTCCAGTTACTCCTCCCCGACACTGGGGGCGCTGCAGGAAGAGTTTCCAGTTACTCCTCCCGGACACTGGGAGCGCTGCAGGAGGAGTTTCCAGTTACTCCTCCCGGACACTGGGAGCGCTGCAGGGGGAGTTTCCAGTTACTCCTCTCGCACACTGGGGGCGCTGCAGGAGGAGTTTCCAGTTACTCCTCCCCGACACTGTGGGCGCTGCAGGAGGAGATTCCAGTTACTCCTCCCGGACACTGGGGGCGCTGCAGGAGGAGTTACCAGTTACTCCTCCCGGACACTGGGGGCGCTGCAGGGGGAGTTTCCAGTTACTCCTCCCAGACACTGGGGGCGCTGCAGGAGGAGTTTCCAGTTACTCCTCTCGCACACTGGGGGCGCTGCAGGAGGAGTTTCCAGTTACTCCTCCCCGACACTGTGGGCGCTGCAGGAGGAGATTCCAGTTACTCCTCCCGGACACTGGGGGCGCTGCAGGAGGAGTTTCCAGTTACTCCTCCCGGACACTGGGGGCGCTGCAGGGGGAGTTTCCAGTTACTCCTCCCGCACACTGGGGGCGCTGCAGGAGGAGATTCCCAGTTACTCCTCCCGACACTGGGGGCGCTGCAGGAGGAGTTTACAGTTACTCCTCCCGGGCACTACGGGCGCTGCAGGAGGGGATTCCAGTTACTCAACCCGGACACTGGGGGCGCTGCAGGAGGAGTTTCCAGATACTCCTCCCCGACACTGGGGCGCTGCAGGAGGAGTTTCCAGTTACTCCTCCCGGACACTGGGGGCGCTGCAGGAGGAGTCACCAGTTAATCCTCCCAGACACTGGGGGCGCTGCAGGAGGATTTACCAGTTACTCCTCCCGGGCACTGGGGGGCGCTGCAGGAGGAGTTTCCAGTTACTCCTCCCGGACACTGGGGGCGCTGCAGGAGGAGATTCCAGTTACTCCACCCCGACACTGGGGGCGCTGCAGGAGGAGTTTCCAGTTACTCCTCCCGGGCACTGGTGGGCACTGCAGGAGGAGTTTCCAGTTACTCCTCCCGGGCACTGGGGGTCGCTGCAGGACGAGTTTCCAGTTACTCCTCCAGGGCACTGGGGGGCGCGGCAGGAGGAGATTCCAGTTACTCCTCCCGGGCACCGGGGGGCGCTGCAGGACGAGTTTCCAGTTACTCCTCCCGGGCACTGGGGGGGGCGCTGCAGGAGGAGTTTCCAGTTACTCCTCCCGGACACTGGGGGCACTGCAGGAGGAGTTTCCAGTTACTCCTCCCTGACACTGGGGGCGCTGCAGGAGGAGATTACAGTTACTCCTCCCGGACACTGGGGGCGCTGCAGGAGGAGTTTCCAGTTACTCCTCCCGGACACTGGGGGCGCTGCAGGAGGAGTTTCCAGTTACTCCTCCCGGACACTGGGGGCGCTGCAGGAGGAGTTTCCAGTTACTCCTCCCGGACACTGGGGGCGCTGCAGGAGGAGATTCCAGTTACTCCTCCCGGACACTGGGGGCGCTGCAGGAGGAGTTTCCAGTTACTCCTCCCGGACACAGGGGGCGCTGCAGGAGGAGATTCCAGTTACTCCTCCCGGACACTGGGGGCGCTGCAGGAGGAGTTTCCAGTTACTCCTCCCGGACACTGGGGGCGCTGCAGGAGGAGTTTCCAGTTACTCCTCCCCGACACTGGGGGCGCTGCAGGAGGAGTTTCCAGTTACTCCTCCCCGACACTGGGGGCGCTGCAGGAGGAGTTTCCAGTTACTCCTCCCCGACACTGGGGGCGCTGCAGGAGCAGTTTCCATTTACTCCTCCCCGACACTGGGGGCGCTGCAGGAAGAGTTTCCAGTTACTCCTCCCGGACACTGGGGGCGCTGCAGGAGGAGTTTCCAGTTACTCCTCCCCGACACTGGGGGCGCTGCAGGAGGAGTTTCCAGTTACTCCTTCCGGACACTGGGGGCGCTGCAGGAGGAGATTCCAGTTACTCCTCCCGGACACTGGGGGCGCTGCAGGAGGAGTTTCCAGTTACTCCTCCCGGACACTGGGGGCGCTGCAGGAGGAGATTCCAGTTACTCCTCCCGGACAGTGGGGGCGCTGCAGGAGGAGTTTCCAGTTACTCCTCCCGGACACTGGGGGCGCTGCAGGAGGAGTTTCCAGTTACTCCTCCCCGACACTGGGGGCGCTGCAGGAGGAGTTTCCAGTTACTCCTCCCCGACACT